>NW_028301564.1:8997500-9012500 GCF_042242905.1 Orbicella faveolata | reverse complement strand
AATATGCAAAGACTCTCGCCAAAATTCTAGTCACAGCAATTTTTCTTATGCGAGATATGCGGAGAAATTTTTTACCCAAATTTATAGATTTGTATGGAGACGCTATGCTGGTGCCCATCCGTATGGGCATCAACATGGCGGCCGGAAACCAACAGAAACATCTGTCACTGAGTTTTTCTACAAAAACGTAAATTTATCCCTCGAGGAACTCTAAAACATCAAAATAATACTTTTTCTAAGACATGAACTGTTCAGATAGTCAAGTTTCTCAAAATAAGCCACTTTTTTAACCATCATGACAGCTCTCTAGGCCGTCATGTAAATGCCGCGTCACGCAAAAGCTTAGAAATTCAGGCGTAGTGTATCACCAAACCAAGAACCCATTCGGAGCGAAAATTTGTATGAATATTAGTTTTCAGCTGCTCTTATACATCATTTAAGTAAAATCTCAGGAAGATCAATAGTTTTGTAGTTCGAATTTTAGTGACGTCATGTGAAAACCAGCAATATGCAGATCTCAAGCTGCGACTGACCTCTGTGTATGTTGCTAGTCAGAAATAAACTTTGTCTTAGTCTTGTATGTCGCTCTTTCTTTGACCATCCCTCCTAGTAGATTTTGGCGGCGAACAATTCTCTTTGCCATTAAAGAAGACAAAACCAAAATAACTCTAAATAAAGTAGACAAGGCTAATCTTTGGATATTAAGGGAAACAAATAGAAGTAGGGTACCCAAATCCCTAGTGATATGGGTATCCCCTTCCGAAGTGTTGGCTTGTAATCATTTCTTTAATTCAGGGTAGCCAAATCAACCGAAGATAAAAAGGCAAAGCAAACGTACCAAGAGAAAAGCCAATTTCAAGGGAGGAAAGGACTATAGAAATCAGTGCCAAACTGTAGGGGATACCCAAATCCCTAGTGATATGGGTATCCCCTTCCAATATGTTTGGTTGTTATCAGCCAAATCGACCAAAGATTAAAGGGAAAAACAAACTTACAAAGACGAAACTTATTTCAATGAGGAAAGGACTAGAAGCAGCTGTAGAAATGCCAAAACGTTGGGGATACCCAAATCCCTAGTGATATGGATATCTCCTTCCAATATATTTGGTTGTTATCGTTTCTTTAGTTCAAGGTAGCCAAATCGACCGAAGGTAAAAAGTTTTCTACCTTGAACTAAAGAAACGATAACAAGCAAACACTCTAGAGGGGGATACCCACATCACTAGGGATTTGGGTATCCCTTACATTTTAGCATTTCTAAGTCCTTTCCTCATTGGAATGACTTTCGTCTTTGTAAGTCAGCTTTGCCCTCTTATCTTCGGTCGATTTGGCTGCCCTGAATTAAAGAAACGATAACAACCACACATATTGGAAGGGGATACCCATATCACTATAGGAGGGATGGTCAAGAAAAGAGTGACAAATAAGTCTAAGACAAAGTTTATTTCAGACAGGCAACCGTACACAGAGGTCAGTCACAGCTTGGGACCTGCGTATTGCGTGACGGCCGTATCTCAGTGTGTTCGCTCGCATATTGATTTTATTCAATCGCCGAACTATCCGAGGTTTAGAATGCGGCTTTCTTGTTTAGCTTTGTTTAAAATGACGTGCATTTCAAGGGTTATCGATAGGCACCAAGCGCATGTTCATACAAGGAACTTTGGCGCGTGAACGTGTTTTCTATGTCGTTATAACTGCGGACTCGGATCAGACAGTCTGTCATAAATTGCGACTATTTTCAGCAGCTTTATGTGTCTATATCAAGATCAAGATTAAGATAGTTTTAATTTATTGAGACAAAGCTTCGTAAGAAGATAAATGGTTTTTCAGCAGAATTATGGGTGATTTCACTTGCCCCAGTCTGTGGTGTAACGCTTTCAGTGTTTTGGGTATCCCTACTGGGGATAGTCAAAACACTAGGGATATGGGTACGGGGGTACCCAACACACGGGGATACCCAACTCACTGTGACACCGCATCCCGGATTTCACAGTTTTTATAAAGAGATCTGGGAACCAGATTATGCTTCCGTTTTGAGCAGAATGACGTCATTTGGATAAAATATTCGTAGCATCAGGTACCCGGATGAAACCGGTAACGTCAGCAAATGTCGCAACAATATGGCGGACGAGAGGGACGATATTCGTGAAACCGATTTAAACGATGATATGATTTCTGGGGCAATTGGCACTAACGCAACCACAAGTATCGATTTTAAGGAAGATGATCCACAACATTTTCCGGGTATGGATGAAATGTTAAAAGTAGCAACTGATTTACAGGGTACTACTGGACAGTCGGTTCAACTCACGCCTCTAAGCGAGTCGCCAAGATTAGAAATAGAAAATTCTGGTGAGGAAATATGACTGTTACAATTCTTATGACGTTTATAGATTTCTTGAAATAGCAAGGCAGGTGAAAACTCATTGTTAATCTGGGTCTTTTCATTTGCTTCCGCACCCATGTAGTAATATTCTCAATCTTCTTCTGTTGAAGATAAGCTTACATGTACCATAAGCTTCCCAACAGTAACGACCGTCGTTTATATAACCCTTACATTTAAGCTTATTTATTTATTTATTTATTTATTCATTTATTTATTTATTTATTTATTGCAATTTAGCAACTTATTAGCAACTTGCATAGTTTTGGAGGGTTATGGCTTTCTTCCTTCAAGTAGCTGAAACGTTCATTAGACAAGAGTTCACTTTAATTAATGCACATAATTCTGTTCCTCCCTTTCGTTGATGTAAGAGAGATAGCATGCAAAAGTAAGTTCTCTTACAAAGATCCTTCCCTGTTGCTACATGTCAGTATAGATGAGGTCCTATAAGGGGTTTCTGGGATCTGGCATATTTGTATGTGTAATCAAATGATGACAAGTGAAATAATAATTTCACTTACATTTTGTCAAATTCTTATATTTTAATTTATTAGAATTATTAGAATTTTTGACAAACTTAAGTGGAATTAATGCCTAATTTCATGAGTATACCTTTTGATTACCTTTTAATATCTTGGGTGACAAATTACAGTTACATTCATGGGCTTTTGACTTATTTGTTGTATCAAGAAATTTAACGACAACCGTTGCCATGGCAATTTTGTAATTTCCCAGGTGAAATTATAAATTAATGCTGAATTCCATGCCAGACTTAAGGAGTAGCTTGTCACCTTTGATATTAAGGGAAATACGGAGAACTTGGTCATATGCTGTTGTTTGCAGAGGATGACAAAAATATACAAAGATTTATAATGCAGGTGAACAGCCATTGTGCTACTTAAAGCTAACAGCTATTGTGCTGTTTAATTATTAAACCTCTTGTTCGGTGACAGTCTTGTTGGCTTTGTCGTTGTGGTTTGCTAAAGCTTCCTTGTGATAAGGGAAGTACAGAGACCTTTTTCTGGGTTTAAAATTTGGAATGCAGGGACTTTTTTGGGTCAGAAAGTTTGCAGCAGTTTTATTGCTGCCCAGATTACAATGCAGCCATTTTAGTCCTGTCCCACTGAGATGGATCGATGTCAGGTGTGAATGAGTGAATCAACAAAATACTATATTTGAGTGTCAAAGGGTATTTAGCTTTAAAAAACTAGTTGGGGACACTATTTACACTTTAGAATATATCTTAGCTACATAACATTAAATTAAAATTGAAATTATTTGCCTGCAGTATCAAGTGTAACATTGTCCCACATGACCATATGGTCTATTTTTTTGCGATGCGATAAAAGTAATAGCCTAAAAATCATGTTGTATTTCACTAATATAGTATTTGTCAAATTGATCCTTGAAGCTCTTAGTGTACACCTTGATGCAAAATAAGTCTTCCTTTCAATTTCCACCCCGAAAAAGAAATTGAAAACTTATGTAGGTGGTCAACCATGTCTTAGATAGGAGGGGGTCACAATTTTTTGCCTTCAATCACAGGCATCCCAAATTCATGATTGGAGAAATCAATCGAATATATCTCAGGGTATGATGGAAAGGCTGTCTGATAGCCTGGGACTAGTGAAACGATCGGTCGGGCTAGCACTGTCTTATCACAGGTTGCCCGACAGGCAAGCATGACGTGGACATGAGTGAAACACTGTTGCTTGTTTTTTTTTGTTTTCTTTTTTCCTAATGGCAAACTTCACACACTGTGTTTAACAGACAGTTCGTGAGAGAAAGTGAAACAATGGAAATGTTTTTTCTAAGATAGAGTAAAATGTAAAATTTAAGCGACCGAAGTGAATTTTTTCCTGATCGCATGTCCCAACAGCGCGGTGGCAGTGCAAGACAAAAACTTGCTATAACAAGGTTATCATGTATTTTAATCGTTACCGTGCAGTTAATAGTTTGCTCAAGTAAGCATATGTCTTAAAGCATATGTAACCGTGAATAGCAAGGAGCGCTGGAGTGGTAGCCAAGATTTCATTCGGTTATTTAAGGTTACTTCAAACCTTCGCAGGGCTACATTGATCAATTTTTTTTTTGGTCAAGAAAATTAAAGTCCGCGAAGCTCAAGTTTGCATACTGTGAATGCTAGGGGTTCTGTTATTTCATTGGCTCGCGGCTTTTCATGTTGACACATTCCTCTGTGAAGGCATGATATGTTTATGAATCTTAAGAAGGCAAAAACTCGCACTCGTTTTTCGAGAGAATCCCTTCTCTTCAAATGAATTAATAGGGTATGCAGATTTGACGGTTTTCCATGAAATTTGGTCAGAACATTCACTGATAGATATGGAACAAAAGTGTGTTGGTGAATTCCTTTATTTTATATACTTTCCTTGTGGCAGCCTTTAACGCAACATTTTATGTGAAATTTGCGATAGTCAAACTTGACAGATCTATAAAAAGATAACCAATAGAAATAAAAGAAAATGCTGACACGTTTTTGGAGATTGAGGCTTTGTGATTAACACTGCACAGTTATTTTGCATGAACGATCGCATTTGATACCTGATTAATTTGCTGGAACGTCAGTCAGTCATTTTGGAGTTGACGGCCTCTGCCGACTTTGAAAAACAAAATCCAAAACAAAACATAATTTTATTGAATTCTACATTTTATAACCTTTCTGTTGATATATAGTTTGTGGGGGTTTCCTTGAAAACAGCGCGCATACAAATTTTTTTCTGGAGAACACCCGCGAAGGTTTGAAGTAACCTTAAGGTCAGCACACACGAGGGGACTAGTCCCTGCAACTAGTTCCCTGAAGAGTTTACACGAAGGGACTGGTCGCAGGGACTTGTCCCATGAACAGTTCACATGAAGCTTTTTGAGGAACAAGTTGCAGGGACTTGTCCCAAAAATTCAAACCAGTTTGAATTTGTGGGACTAAATTTGGTCCCTTCGACTAGATTTTGTGGCAAAAATGGCTAGTTCACATGATGGGACTTGTCCCTGTGACTTGTTGCAGGGACTAGTCACAGGGACAAGTCCCCTTGTGTGTGCCAACCTTAAATTATAGTACGACTGAACAAATTGTGTTTCATGTACATGAAACATGCGACAAGTTAAGAACATTAAAGCATAAAATGAATTTACTATCGTTTACAAACTACAAAATAGGGCAAAGCGTATGACTTAAATTATTGATGTATTCCTTTCCAGAAAGAAAAATTTAAGTGATATTTGGCAAACAACTGTTTTAAAAAACAGGTTGCGTGACAGCTTTACTTTCCGGCTTTAACTATTTGCGTAAAGTAATTCAATATGTTGTTTTGACTATGCATAAATAAAAACTTCGGCTGGATTTTTTAAAAGAGCTTAAATTTCCAGTACTTTCTTAGATTCTCATATGAAAACTTCTTTGAATGAAGAAAAAGTCAGCTGCTATGGCATCTGGGAGTGAAGCGCTTCTAAGTCAGGTGTTAGTTCAAACTCATTGTCAACATGACATGAATTTACGTCTAGAACTTTCCACAGTCATTTTTTTGAAAATTAAATCTCAGAACCTTAATCTTTCATTACCTAGCAACTTTAAGGGCCCATTAACCGATTCATGCCCGCGCTTGCATGCATTGCTAAGGAGGTGAAATTTCACTTCCGGTTACTTACGTCAGCCTGAGTGTGGAAAATAAAAATAGCTCAAAAACTTGCAAATTCGCCTACATTTAAGATGTTTTTCTTTGTTTTTCACACCATGCAAAGTTAAAAAAGTACAAGCAAAGGCAAAATAAGAGAAAGACAGAAAAACAAGAGCAATACAAAGAGAAAAAACTCCATGTGGCTTTGTTTGATCTTACCGAAGTGCACTGGTGGTGTAAATTGTGCACGTGCTGATAACTTCCCATATACATCAGGCGCACTTCCGGTTTCTTTAAATGCTAAAGGAAATGCGGTTTTACTTTAAATCCAGCCTTTTGCGACAAATTTCGATTAAGGCCGACTTTGGGAACATAGCCATGCATTCCTCTTTCGAAATCATGCTTTTTTCAGAGAATTGCGAATTTTTCAATATTTTGAAATTCTCTCAAGATCCGACCTTTTAGAAATGAAGCAAAATCTATGCATAGCATAATGAGGATTTAAATTAAAATATGAAATCAATGAAAACAATCCTGATAAAGTAATTTGCCTAGGAGCCTTTGCATTTTTTCAGTATTAGTCACATGATCATGGGCGTGGCCTGATGACGTCATCACTAGTGTTACTGATGATGAAAAAGTTATAGCTCTGAACCAACTAAAAATGATGAGGCTATATGAGAATAAAGTTTCCTTAGCAATGGCTCAAAAAGATCAGTTAATGGGCCCTTAATCCTGCCTGACCTAGTAACTATCTCCATAAATAACATAAGATAAAATAGTGTAAGTCGTGTGACCAAATCAAGGTTTACAGTTATTGTTTGTCAAAAAATATGCTGCCTTGTGTCTTGGTCTACAATTTAAGCATGAATAGCTACAGCTAAATTTTATTACAGTAACTAGGAGATTAAAATGAATGACTTAAGTCTTGTTATTTATGGATAGGAAATTTCCAAGAGGTAGGGGGACCCAATTAAAAAAGTCATGGGTATTCCAGGGGATGGGGGGAGTACCGTGAAACCCCCTGGAATGGAAAATCCTGGGGGGTTGGGGTCAAACTTGAAATGAACCCTCCGTGGGAGGTATGGATATTTTCATGACCACACATTAAGTGTTCTAAATGTTTTATTGTATAAGGGTTATTCAAAAGAGAAATCGAAGAGAATTAGTTCATCTAAGGTCCCTATTATTAATTAACATTATTTTTGCATGAAATAGCTCTGAACCAACCAAAAATGATGAGGCTATATGAGAATAAAGTTTCCTTAGCAACGGCTCGAAAAGATCAGTTAATGGGCCCTTAATCCTGTCTAACCTAGTAAATATCTCCATCCATCAATCCATCCATTTATCCATCCCATCCATCCATCCCATCCCATCCATTCAATCCATCCCATCCATCCCATCCATCTCATCCATCCCATCCATCCCATCCATTCATCCATCCCATCCATCCATCCCATCCCATCCATTCAATCCATCCCATCCATCCCATCCATCTCATCCATCCCATCCATCTCATCCATCCCATCCATCCCATCCATCCATCCCATCCATCCATCCATCCCACCATCCCATCCATCCATTCCGTCCATCCCATCCATCCATCCCACCATCCCATCCATCTCATCCATCCCATCCATCCATCTCATCCATCCATCCCACCATCCCATCCATCCCATCCATCCATTCCATCCATTCCATCCCATCCATTTCATCCATCCCATCCATCCCATCCATCCCATCATCCCATCCATCCATCCCATCCATTCCATCCATCCCATCCATCCATCCATCAGGGGACACCAATTTTCCCACCCCCCCCCCCAAAAAAAAAAAACTCTTCAGGGGCAAATGACATCATGTCCATGCTCGTCGCATCTGCATGTGTTTATCTGCTGTTACTGGCAAGTTGCATATCTGAAGTTTGAAGTTAGAGTTATGGTGTTATGTGACCTTGTAGCTAAGATTTATCGATGTGTTCACCAAATGTGTATGACTTTTGGGTCAAACACAAAGGTGCAGTTCGGCTGCCTGTTGTCTACTGTCTTGTCTTCGATCAAAAACCAACACTGTTTTGTGCAGAATAAATTGATGGAGGAAATGTGTAATTTCACTTTGCTGGCTTTGATTTCTGTGCACAAAATATATTACTCTAACTTACTGAGTTGTGTAGCTTGGCAGATGGCCATGATTCATGGTTATAGAACCGTCTTACCAAGTTGTCTAGCTCGTTATAGTGGGTTAAATGAATGGAAACAGAAGCCACACATTTAACCAGAGAATGTTGGTATGTAAACAAACACCTAGAAAGAATGTTCAGCTAGTTAAACGGCTTAGTGAAAAACAGTTTATTTATTTTACATGAATGTAAATTTATGATTACGTTGTTCTGGTCCCCTTTAGTCTCAGGTCATTGAAAGTAAATTAAAAATAACAAACAAAACTTGGCATAGACACAGAGCCTGAATTATGAAATTGTACAAACCAAACCAAATTTCTCTTTAGGCAGACAAGAAGATTTTCATGAACGCAAATTGTATGGGAGCTTTAAAATTGCTCACAGGCCAGAGTTTAAGCTTGTTCTTTTGTTTACGTTTTGAATTCATGCTGAGTTTACATCAAAACATGAGATTTTAAAGGCCTATTTTTGCGAGTCTACGGAAACTGGCGCTGTCACGCAACGTTTTGAACAACAAATCGGCCATTGTAGTCTATACAGGGGACCTCTTCACTTGCATGGACTTTGACACTATGATATATCTGTCTGTGTAAAACCTCGGTTGCAATGAAAAATGTTGATTTTAGCAATAGACAGAGGCTGAAAGTCAGCTAGTTAAATCATTTAAAGGGGCTAGGTCAGCCAATTTTAGGCAATTTCAGCACTGATCAAATGTTCATAGAATTAACTAAAATATCACAAAACGGCTCAAAACTATAGAAGAACTCAAACAAAACACAGGAAAGCCAAGAAGGGACATGGATGGACAAAACTGGGGAGAATTAAAATGGATTGCATTTGGGTAAATTTGAAAAACGTCGGCCCACCTTTTTTCAAATTTATATCAGTTTATATCAAAATGTCATTTACACAGCTGGAAAGTCATTCTCAGTTGTTATGTGGCTGTGATTTTGCAAATGAAAGACTCTTGCTCTGCCAATTTGACGCTTAGAGCTCATAATTAACAAAATTAAGCAAAATTACCTAAAATAGCGCGACCTAGCCCCTTTAAGGTATATATATGAAAGTGACGGTATTGAATGCACTCGAGATCTTTGATTACTACTAGTTAATAAAATAATTTCGGGCTAGCTCCTCAGAGGTTTGGGCTAGTAAGATGAAATTACAGCTTGCCCAAAGGGCAAGCAGAGTGTTTGAATTTCATCTCACCCTGATATATATGTTATTGGCCAGCTGGGAGGTCTGTATAGTGAAAAACTGTGACTGAGGTCTTGAAAATGCTGCTCGAGGCCTCTGGCCTCGGGCAGCATTTTCAAGCCCAAGGACACAGTTTTTCACTATACGGACCGACCCTAAGCCAGCCAATACCATGTTTATTATTTTCCTGCAGTAAATTGGCTTACAAATGGCTTTGTTTACACAACTTTGTCATTGAACTGGCTTACGTGCTGTCTGCAAACCATTCGTAAAAAATCTTTGCATCGAGCAAGTAACTCAGATACTAGTGTACATAAAGAACTACTTTATGTTAGTTGCATTTAGTTCACCAGTTAAGTTCTCCAAAAGTGTTTTCTCTGTGTGAAATTTTGTGCAAAGTTTGAAGTTCTACTACAAAAACAATCTCAGTCAGTCATTACCAGACTTTTCTACCGTAAATTGGATAGCAGAAAGCAAGGAAATGCATTACCGGTAAGTGTAGTCCACAGAAATTCTCAAAAATACGGCAACAATCAGAGAGGTAAACTCAACTGAAAGTTACTCATTTTTTACTTAAAATTGTACAGAGAGAGCCACACAGGATTACATGCCATTACAGTGCTGAGCTACAAAGAGCCAAACAAATTCTCACAACTTCAAAACACTCTATTCAATGTACTTACAGTGACTTTTTTTACTATTTAAAGGTGAATAGAGATAAACTTGTGTTGATTAATAGTCAATAGAAGTGTAAACAGGGCAAAAGATTGACAATTACTGACACTGCAAAAATAATGCATGATTTTTTTTGTCCACATTTTAGTAGATTGGTCATTTAAGTTTGCCAACAAACTGAGCTGTCGCAGAGATGCAATATGTTGTTGTTTGGTTTGTTTTTACTTTTTTACAGCAACTTTTGTTCTTGTATGATTTTGTGAACCTTCACATGATTTGATCAATATAGATACTGTTACTGTATACGTTTTACCTCATGCTTGTCATTGTTTATGGAAATACTGTATTTCAGAGTTATCAATCGTTCACGAGAGTACTGTTTGACCCTTTCAAAGTCTTTTCATACTGACAGATATTAATGACCCTTTTGAGACAAATTCTGAGGAAACCTGTTTTCAGCAGACACCCCGTATTAAGCGGACACTAGCATGGGTCCTGAGGGTGTCCACCTAATACAGGTTTGACTGTACATCAAATTTGGTTTGGATGGTGACTGCACAGTAGGTTTTGAAGAATGTGGTTGAAATATGAGATTACTCACTGATGTGTAACTTATTACAGGACCTTCTTCATCACCTGTGTCATGGCACCCACCTGAAGGGACATATCAAAATGGTCACCCCACTGCTCAAGCCATTGTTCGACCAGGAAGTGCTCAGAAAATAGATCACTTAAAAAAATGGAGTATTTCAACATACAAGTATACTAGGCAATATCTTTCTGAAAAGTTTGGTAAAGGTACAAGGACTGTGGATACTGAACTTGAAGCACAAATTGTTTTGCTGAAAGAAACACAAGTTAAGTATATTAATGTCCTAAAGCTTGCAAAGCAGATGACACATCATTTTCATAGCATGGTTCAAAGTCAAAGAGGTCTTGCCGATGCCTTTGCAGATTTGGGGATGAAATCACCAGAACTACAAGATGAATTCAACTATAATGCTGAGTCTCAAAGATCACTGGTCAAAAATGGGGAGGTTCTGCTTGGAGCCCTTAATTTCTTTACATCCAACCTGACCACCTTGGTGCACAAGACTATGGAAGATTCTATCATGACAGTGAAAGCATATGAATCTGCCAGAATAGAGTATGATGCCTACAGAACAGACCTAGAGTCTACCCAAACTGGACCAAGAACCGCAACAACAGCTGTTAAAGCTGAAGAGGCTAAACAACAGTTTGATGTCCAGAAAGAGAAATTTGACCGGATACGTGGTGACCTAGCGATCAAACTCAGGTTTTTAGAGGAAAACAAGGTACAGAATAATTATTTATCATCATCATTTGGGTAATATGTTCAAGTTAAGACTTACTATAATAATGAAATTATGTGTAAAATTTGCATTTCCTGGGGCATCATCATCGTTAAAGAAATGAGATATCAACAGATATCTGGAATTAATAGCAAAACAGCTGTTTAACCACTGTTATTGGAAAAATAATGGCCTGACTTCTGTAGGTAGGGGTGTTTACTATTACTCTGTGGGTGTCTTGGAAATAAAACCTCTTACCTGAAGGAAGTAATAGTGGCCTCTTTAACCATAATTTTGCTTTTTGTTTAACAGGTGAAAGTGATGCATAAGCAGTTGTTACTCTTCCAAAATGCAATTAGTGCTTACTTTGCTGGCAACAAGCAGGCTTTGGAAAACTGTATAAAAGAATTCCATGTTAAAATCACAAGCAATGAAGGCAAACAGGCATCATTCCTGGAACACTGATTTAGTTGTGGGCAGGCATGTTACTTTGGGGCATATAGGATATAGAATATGAACGACAAAGTATATGAAACTGCTTTTTGATTAGCATGTACCTGACAATAAGTAATTTCTAAGACACGTGTTGAGAGAATTTTACCAATATTATGAGGACATAATTTATTCCTTATTCATGCCAACTACTGTAAACATGCTTAAGGTAAAGTTAGTGTTACAGGTTACAAAAAGGCTTCGTTTTATCCAATATTAAAATCAGTTTCCACTAATCTCAATGTAGTTTGTGGGAACTTAAGAAGAGTAAACCTTACTAAGGCACATTGTGGACAAACCATTTGCTGACAATTTATTGTGAACAGGGTGTTGTAGAGTCATTATAGTTGCTTATGTCAGTATAGGTTTAAATGTGTTTGTGAGGACTTGTAAGAGAAGTGCAGAACAGTGTCTGTCTAGCCATACCATAAGCCTTCTCTGGAATATCAGACTGCAAGCCCACAAATAAAATAGTTTGCACGCTAGCACTCTGAATCCAAACTTGGCAAAACTCCCGAAAGTATTGGGATTCTTCTACGGAAAACAAACTGCAAGGGAATAATTGAAAAAATTATTTCAATGTAAATCAGTCAATATAAGGGTTAAAGTTGTCCGTGTGAGATGTAGGAGTAGTAAATTCACGGAATATCGATGTGAGTTTCCTAATAACAAAAAAAGCTCTGCAAATGAAACATTTTGGGCGTAGAAGAGTTTTTCAATTGTACACTTGAAAATCAAACCTTAGGTTTTGGGCGCTTATACTTAATATACTACTCGTCCTTTGTTTTCCAAAGAATGATCTACAGGTTTTCTGTACATGAGTGATAAATAGCTTTGCTAAAGTGAACCGTGGTCGCGGAAAGGTTAATCATAAGAGGAAAACACATAGCAGATTCAGACATCTGAAATAGACATGGCTTAAATATAAAACAAACACAGTCAGTCTAAAGTATCGATTTTGGTTTTTGAGGTAACGCCAGTAATGGGTTCTTTAGCGTGTTTCACTGAAAGGCACCAACATGCAAGACAATTTTTTTTAGTTTTACCATTTAATAACTTTTGCGTTGATTCCCAGAATGAATAAAGAAGCGGGTTCAGAAATTTCAGATCAAGAGGGCTTTCTAATTCTAATTTAACGCTATATTCCAGATTCAGTTTTGAGATTGTTTTGACAGTGTGATAATGTGTGACATTGCGAGAACTTCGTTTGGTCAATGGCCTTGCGTGTCTCGTATGTTGCTTGACGCCTCGCATTGCTCGCACATCTTGCTCGCTGCCGAGTCTATCTTTTCGTCGAGGGTCGAGGGTCGAGGGTCGTATGTCGAGGGTCGAGGGTCGAGGGTAAATGTTTTTTTTAGGGAGGGGGGGGGATGTTTTTTATTCTTTGCTGTAGGTTCGATTTCCGCCGCTCAGTCGAGTCCGATCTACATGTTCCTCCCCGACTTGGTTAAATGTTCGCTAACATGATCGCACTTCATATCACAAACGTCTTTGTTACAGCGAGAAAGATAATTTATGTAGTCTTCTCGATTCAGATATCTGTTTGGGTCCCATGTCTAGGCTTTAATAATATATCACAGACCTGATTATTTATCCATAACCTTCTACAACATTCAAAGTACGGTTTTCATGTGACTTCATCATACTGGATGCTTTGGCAGATTTACTAATGCCATCAACTTTTGAATAGCTGTCCGCGTAGAAACAAATCCAAACATTCAGTTTTGCAGTTGTAATTTCTTCAACAAAAAGATAACACACAGGGATAACAGAATGTGGTTCGCGTTAATATTTGTGAGACCCTGTTAGGGGTAAATTCCGACAAGCGACATGGCGTTGAAACGGCGACATGAGAGCTATGAATTGGCGACGAACGACAGACTACTCCAGCGAAATAGAGAAAGCGACACCAGTGGCAAGATAGACCGACAGCGAATTTCGGAACTGAGAAAGTGATTGTTTTAAATGTCTGAGTCGAAGTGAAGACGCATTTCCAGAGTTTCAAATGTAAATGTGTTTTCCTTTCTCACGCGCGATGTCGGCGGTTCGTGAAACCCAGGCTTTCTTATATATGCTAAAACGTCATTGCTGAGTCCGTCACTCTCAGCTGAGTGAGCAGTGCCCTAAAACGCCTAAAAACACGCTTAAGGAAAAAGGAAAGAGATCGTCGACCGTCTGCTTCACATTTTTATTAGTGGGTCACCAGTAAAAGAATATGAAGCTGTATTATCAACAAATTATGGAAGGAAAAAAGAGACGGGGGAAAGCTGCCAAGGTTTTCTCGTCTTTAGCAGAAGATAAGGGTTACGCCAAATTCAAAGGAAGATTATAGATAGGAGAGATTATCTGATTGAGGCAGTTGAGATTTTGAGTTAAAGAACGGTTGTTTAACATGAACATGGTAAAAATAGTCATAGGTTCGATTGTACTTTAGGTCCAAATACTGACTGGAAAATGGCTGAAAATAGCAATTCCAATCGTCTAAATTTCAAAATTTCCCGGGGGGAGTATGCCCCCACATCCCCCAGGAGGTTAGCAACTCCAGCGCTCGAAAGCATGCCCAAGCCCTTACAAAGCATGCCCCCAGTATGCCCCCCAGCATGCCCCCAGCCCCTTAGAAAATTTTGAAAAATTGAAGTAGCTAAGAAGTCTTTTCCTTCATGCTCAGTCGAAATGTGATGCTTTAAGGCTGGTTTTCTCTAGCGACGGAGTCGGAGTCGGAGTCGTAGTCGGAGTCGTAACAGAACTTACGACCTAGTGAAAATCGAAAATTAGAGTCGCAGTGTTTCAGCCAGAAAATTTTACTTGAGGGCCAAATTGGCCCCTGGAGATCTTTTTTAGGGGCCAATTTTTTAAGAAAGGGGCCAATAAATTGAAAGCTACAGAAGGAAAAAATGCATCAGGGTACCAAGAAAAATAAAGCAGCTTATTAGGATCTACGATAAAATTTAATCGTAAGTGCTTTTTGAAGTGTTTCTACTCTATAAAGTTTCTTTCACCAGTATGAAGGATCCGTGCATTACGAGAGAACAATCCTTAGGCGTACATGACGTCAATGATCAAAGGTTTGCAATGCATTATAGGGCGTTTCTTAACACGGTTAGCCATTTGGAAGTTTTCCGATGT
>NW_028301564.1:8615000-8670000 GCF_042242905.1 Orbicella faveolata | reverse complement strand
TTATCGCGACTTCGACATGAACCCACAAGCTTATAGTTTAAATTTCATCGTGTTTAGTAAGTAATGATTATTCATTCATTCATTCCAGATTCTTAGCAAAGCTGTCGTTGCCTTCAGTTAATTTTCAATCTTTTAATTTCTGCTCTGGAAACAGGGTGTGAGGAGAGTAACACGTGCTGTCATCATGCGCCGCTTTTTGCTTCACTAATAGGACAACCAAGTACAACTCTATCAGCATGTTTATGCTACTTTTCTTTAAAAGCAGTTTAAAAACTCCCTTTTCTGTTTTGATAAGGACTGCACGCAAACAATAGCAAACCAAATTTGTGTTTCTCTTTTTGCTTTCTTTGGGCGGGAAATGTTTCTTTGCTCATTTAAAAAAGACATTTCCAGGGCAGCAGATATTTATTAAAGAAGGCTTTGTATATGGTAAACAAATCAAAGGGAGAGTTTCACAGTTCAACGCAAGCCCTCGCTTTTGCGTAAGAATGAAGTATCTTTTTCGCTTACTTTCTTCGCTTTTCCTCTTTCGCTCGTTCGTTCAGTTCTTTACATGCAATAAGCCAGTGATAAAAAATGCCAAAGAAATCGATGCTGTTACGACTTGAAAAATATTTTGACAAAATAGTACACATGGGGCCTATCCGGGAGTCGAACCCGGGACCTCTCGCACCCGAAGCGAGAATCATACCACTAGACCAACAGGCCAGGCTACTACAAACTACGATAAATTTGGTTTAAAACACGTTAATTTACCAGTACGTTACTACCTTCAAGTAGGGTAACATCAAAAAAGTTAAAGTGTGAGATTTTCTGGATCAACTTATGAATTGTGTCGCCATATTTTGTTGCTTCTTCTTTCTTTCTTTTTTAATCAAAGCAACGTGCAAATAAAAAAAAAAAAAAAAAAAAAAGGCAGGTACTGCATAGGCCGGAATTATTGGGATTTTTACGCTACCGTACGAAACATGTTTCATATATTATATAGCATATAAGTTTCTGAATTTGTAATTTCTAACCAATCAAATTCAACAGTACCACTATTTAACCGTAGAATCTTCTGTTCTAAGCGCGAAATAGGTCGGTGAGTTTACTTCTGTTCAAAAACAGAAATCAGAAACAAATCGGTAGATAGTGTTATCTCAGCTGGCTTACTTAAGCAAGAAGATGGTCCGTGTGAGGGTCGAACTCACGACCTTGGCGTTATCACCACCAAGCTCTTTATTTTCGTTGCTGTCTTAATTAGTATAAGCTGTAATACGAAAGCTTGGGTACAGAGAGATTGAGAAACCGCTTAGCAATTTGGCATCATGAGCTTCTGGGGAATTAGCTCAAACGGTAGAGCGTCCGCTTAGCATGCGGGAGGTACCGGGATTGATACCCGGATTCTCCAGGTTGTTTTTTCCTTCAAAATCATTATTTTCCCAGATTCAACAACTCTTTCTTATGTAAATACGGGTGTATGTTTGCAATTAAAAAGTATCACCTTTGACAGAACCTCAGTCGGACCTGTGTGGTGTTTGGCTTTTGCTTACATAGCAAAAAATTAAAATCGTGATTCTAGCGGAACACAACATCAGTGAATTAAAGCGTCTGCATGAATTAAATAATAAAATAGCTTTACTTTCTGTCCATCATCATTAAATAGGAACTGAACCGAAAAGACCTAAAACTCGGTATAAATTTGTTAAGAACAGCATATAATAGTAGGCTGAACCTTAGGCTATTTTAAAATCAATGGCAATCTATAACATCAGTCAGTAATTACATTTACCCTTCATATATGAAGCAGCAGATGGCAGTCTGAACACAACACTGATTCTCGCACGTGGATTAAATGTTCTGTTTGTTTTAATCTTTCGTGCTATGAAATAAATACTAAGTGATTACGATCGGCGCATTTTCAATTAATTTCCTCTCCCACGAGAAAGCAAAATTAATATAAAAACTGCCATCGCTGTACCAACTATCGAGTTGGATTAAAAAGTTTCACAAGATTTCATTGTTAATCAATTTCATTCTCGGAAGAACGATTCAATTTTTTAAAATTGCGTTTGCTGTCATTTATAGACAAAAAAAATGATTACTCCTTTACATTAAAGGTTGATTGCTTTTATGATACCGTTCAGGAAGGCTTACTTTAATTTATTACAAGCCATTTGCTTTGGCACAAACTTCAACGTTCAACAGATCTTCAATCGCTACCAAGTAACGAATCTGAGAAAGAGAATGTCTTTAAACATTTCAGGGAATTCTACAACGAACGGGACAATAGTGGAGTTGGTAAAGAAAGCCTCAAATGGAAAACTTTATTTTACGATCGACAAGTTACTGATTTGTTTGTCAGCGTCAGTAATTATCGGAGTTGGAATCGCTGAAAATATTTCAGTCCTGTTAACAATCAAGAGAACCCAGTCGCTTCAAACTGCTCAGAATTATTTATTGGCAAATCTGGCGGCTGCCGATGTTACAAGTCTCCTGTTTTGTGGTTTTTGCCTCATCCCAATGATTAGGGTCCTTCCAGATGGAGCTGTTGCAACTGTTCTCTGTATGTTCTTTGTCGGCTTCAACGTTCCTCTGACTGCTACGGTTGTCTCGGTATTCACGCTTACAATCCTAGCAATAGAACGTTATAAAGCAGTAGTAAGACCATTACGGATGTTCAATTGCAGCTTACGAGAGAAACGGTTCGATACGCGATTATTGGCACGTGGATGGCCTCCGTTGCCTTAAACACACCATTGTTTGTGTACAAACAATACGGTCAGAACGCAGAGTTAACTCACATTATCTTCTACATAATTTTTGTTTTCGTTCTTCCTTTTCTCATTATCAGCTTTTGCTACAGTAAACTTGTGAAATCGCTCAATCACAGAAGTGCGGTTACACCTGACAGTAATATCCCTGAAAAAGAACTCATGCGACAACGAAAACAACTCTTGAAGATGTCGCTGACGGTTACTTTTGTTTTCGGGGCGTGTGTTTTACCTACCAGTGTTGTTTCTGCCCTTCGCTATTTTCGGCTGGTAAGCCAAACCGTGCGGGCTTTTGGGCTATTTCTGCTTTTTATTAGTTCTGTGGTAAATCCATTCATTTATGCATTTCACAGCTCAAATTATGGACGCGCTTTTTAAAACATTACTCAAATGTAAATAGACGCCCTGGATTACATTGGTCCCGTCAGTTCAGCGACATTTCTTTGGTCGACTTGTCTCGTTTGATGAGTTTACATTTCTTTCCTCGTTTCGTACGAGTAGTTCGCTCGACGTTGGGGGGCTGGGGGTGGGGGTGGATAACTACGATGGACTAGCATCCCATCCATGGGACAGAAAAATACTCTCAGTTGTTTAATACAACGGAGACTGGGATAAGCTCTGCCGTGTGTGGGGTAACAAGGCGCAGGTGCGGCCATTTAACGTTTCCTTACCATCCAGTGTCAAAGGAGGCCGTCAATTTCACTTCTAAAAGATGAAATTCAACCTTTAACTTCCAGGTTTCAATAAAGCGAGTCGTAAAGGAAAGAGTAATTTTTCAGAGAATCTTTGTGCTATCTGCGTTATACGGCTGTTATGAGAAAGGCTGCGTTACAAAAGCGTAACTGAAAGCGTACCCCGCGCCAATACCGAAAGGTGCTTCGGGTATTGCTCCTTTACCGCTGGTCGATTGAAGTCCACGTTGTTTCAGAGGGACAGCGGAAAATTCATTAAGAGGAGTATTCGCATCTTCTCTGATAGCTAGAGAAAATTATCCAAAGAAAAAGTTTACAAACCGTTATTTGTACAACAATGCACAGAAAAACAACTGTCTTCAAAAAGAATTAAAGCTGCATATTAGCTAGTAAAATAAAGACTGCTGGAGAATCCGGGTTTCGATCCCGGTACCTCTCGCATGCTAAGCGGGCGCTCTACCATTTGAGCTAATTCCCCAAAGGGTAAGCATATACAAGTTGCTATAACTATTGAAAAACCAATGTTTGAGGCATGACCTGGTAATTAGTTTTAAGCTTTTTTCTAAACAATTTACTTAGGATTTCATTTTAGAAAAACATAATTTAATAAAATATGTTGCTTTTCAATCTAGTTCCTTGTTACTTAGATCATAAGCTACTGATATTGACGAGACATTATTGGAAAGCATATGAGAAACAACTGCCAATAAATAATTTCGGGATAACTATATTTCAACAAAAATGTCCTCATCATTTGAGAAAGCACGTTAACAATATATACATACATCTTAAAGAATAAAACCAAATCAGTTTGAACAAAGCCAATGAGCGGGTGCTGTTCCTCATTAGGCCAAACTTTTGATAACGTTCTTGTACAAAGGCGGTAATACTTTAAAAAAACGGCACCGAGGTTAATTTGTCTGGTCCGTTAGCTCAGTCGGTAGAGCGTGGTGCTGATAACGCCAAGGTCGTGAGTTGGACCCTCATACGGACCAACTTGTCCTTCTAAGAGTGCCTGCCTGTAAAAATCAGACAAATTCTTAATTTCGCGGCAAGGGTAGAAAATTCGATTTCGCTAATATTCTTATGGTAGATAGGCTAGGGCATGACAAAAACTACTGGATAGTTTTTTTGGCAAAATATCCTTTTATTTCAAAGAAATATGCAAATTACCAAATTCCGTTAAAATCGTCATTTGACGCACCATTTTATTAAGCAAGTTTGAGAGCCTCGCATGCAAAACCACATCATTCTTCCGTCTTTAAAACACTCAAATATTTTTGTGCAATGTTTAAATGTGTACTGGGTTGATTTTAGGGAATGTTGCGTTGTCTTTTTGGGTGCAAAATAATTAAATTTCGAAGACATGTATTTCATTTACTTAAAAGTACTTCGTGAATATAATTAATTTTCACTATGTGCGAAACCTTCAAATGGATCAAGCTTCTGGTGGTTGAATCGCAGAAGGATGGTCTACAGATTCCTGTAAAAATTTCTTTGGGCAAATGATTGTGAGCGACGCGAGAGCTTTTCAAAGTACGTCAAAAGTGCAAATATTTGACCATCCGTCGTCAAATTTCAATTTACGGGTTAGACGTATATTTTAGCATGTGCCACACGACTTGACCTATAATAAGTTGAAATAGACACAGAGCTGATAATTTCGAAATGTTCTAACCATATTTGTTGTAAAAGGCAGGTCCAAAGCCGATTTGACGTTTTTCTAGTCGATCTCTCACCATTCGTCGCACATAAAGCAGAAGTTCGCTTTTGTTTACACAAGGCTAACGTCCGATGTACATCGCCTACTGTCAACCTATTTTTGGTCGAATACTATGAATCTGTGACCATCTTGCTGCGCTTATGAACATCACCGCATCTAAGTCTAAAACGGCTGAGTCATTTGTAGATAGTTGCTTGCTTTACGCTTCGCCAAAATATTGCGTTTGATCGATTGCTGACCATTGCTGATAAGCGTGTCGGCGCAGCACAATCTTACAGCCGTTATTTGTTCGTCACGCAATGCTGTCACGGCATATGCTGCACATTTTGATCTATTTTGTATAGAGTACTCTCGGGATAACTGAAACAATTTAATCATTGTTCATCTGTTTGTTCATATATATAATAATATGTGTATATTTATATAATCGCGTTCTATAGTGTACGTGGCGTCGGTCCACATCACGTTTGTTATACGTTCTGACGTTTCAGACAACAGCTGATAAAGCTAGTGCCTGTACTCACTAGAATTTTAAGAAAATCGCCATAAGCAAATTATAGATCAATGAAGCAAGAACTAGCTGAAATAAAAATAGGAAATCACAACGTGTCTAATTCGTGAGAAAAACAGACTAAATTTAATTAGTAATTACGTGAGTAAATAGCCCTGGCCATGCCATTTTATTTGGCGTATTTTGTTTGCTTAGTGGCGAGGCATTGGTATGTTGTTGTCAATACAGTCCAAAATTATCGTCAGTAAAATATTATAAATAAAACACCTATTGACCGGTTACCTCCGCGGCCGCCATTTGGTCATTCCGATAAGGGTTTCATTGTTGTCTTTACCCCTATTAAGCGGCCACCCAAAATTTAAGAACTTTGTTTTGGAAAGGGCGATGGCAGATAAGAGTCTGAAATTGAAGGTGTATGACGAGTGATAATTCAAACACACGTCTATCATGATTGTCTTGAATGTTCACCAAGACATTTATAGCCTGACAGTGAAAAATTAAATATTCAAGGTACACCGATCTCTATTTAAGCGGCTAGCCCCATTATGCGGTCACCACCCATTTCCCCGAGGGTAGCCCACTGTATTACATGTAAACCAAAAATAATTGCGTAGCGCGAAAAGACCTAGGTATGAGTTTAGCGTTACAGTATTACGGAGGGCATGTAGGTAGCGGTGGTCGAGTAAAAGATAACAACAGGGGCAATGGTAAGCTATTCATTCTTTTCATTTCTTAATTCAATCTCTTCCCTACTCATCACGATTGTGTGCTCCCAGTGATTCCAAACCTTACAGAGCCTTACGTATTAGGATAGAAATTGTCCTACCCCTACCCCCTAAAATGGGATGACAGCATTGCGTGACGAACAAGGAACCGCTGCAAGCAAGGATTCAAGCCATCAAACCATGATGATCAAACGTAATATTTTGGTGTAGTGCAAAGCAAGCAACTATCTACAAATGACTCAGCCGTTTTAGACTTAGATGCAGTGGTGATCATATGTGTCGAAAGAGGGTCACAGATTCATGGTATTCGACCGTTAAATAAGTTGACAGTTGGCGATGTACATCGGACGTTATGTAAACAAAAGCAAACTTCTGCTTTATGTGCGACGAATGGTGAGAGAAACACGTCAAATCGGCTTTGGACCTGCCTTTTACAGCAAATGAGGTTAGAACATTTCGAAATTATCAGCTGTGTGTCTATTTCAATTTAACATAGGTCAAATCATTTGACGCATGCTAAAATATACGTCTAACCCGTAAATTGAAATTTGACGACGGATGGTCAAATATTTGCAATTTTGACGTACTTTGAAAAGCTCTCGCGTCGCTCACAATCATTTGCCCAAAGAAATTTTTACAGGAATCTGTAGACCATCCTTCTGCGATTCAACCACCAGAAGCTTGATCCATTTGAAGGTTTCGCACATAGTGAAAATTAATTATATCCACGAAGTACTTTTAAGTGAATGAAATACATGTCTTCGAAATTTAATTATTTGGCACCCAAAAAGACAACGCAACATTCCCTAAAATCAACCCAGTACACATTTAAACATTACACAAAAATATTTGAGTGTTTTAAAGACGGAAGAATGATGTGGTTTTGCATGCAAGGCTCTCAAACTTGTGTAATAAAATGGTGCGTTAAATGACGATTTTAACGGAATTTGGTAATTTGCATATTTCTTTGAAATAAAAGGATATTTTGCCAAAAAAACTATCCAGTAGTTTTTGTCATGCCCTAGCCTATCTAACATGAAAATATGAGCGAAATCGAATTTTGACCCTTGCCGAGTTATTTTCCATTTTTATGGACAGGGACTCTTAAGTAAACCAGCTGGAAAATACCATTTTAAGATTTCTAACTGACTGTACTCTGATTTCTCTTTTCCTTTATTTTTTTTCATTAGTTAATTCCCCCTGATCAGTTCAAAACAAGACGACTAGATCAAAATTACTTTAGTTTAATATTTTCCTAGAGGTCGTTGGAAATGTTTCCCGGCCAACAGAAACAGTTGGTTAAGTCATATTTTAATCTAGAAGGGCTTCGTAGTAGTCACTTGGAATTGTCTGCGCAAAAATAAAAGTGATTCTTTAGCGAAGAAAGGTATTCCGTTGTTTCATATGGCCGTTGTGGCGTCACAAAAACCATCGTAAAATTGTCTGTTTCTTTATGATGTTGTTTTCATTGACAAAAGGGTATTAAAAAAGGCCTGTCCGGGAACGGAACCCGGGACCTCTAGCACCAAAGCGAGAATCATACCACTAGACCAACAGGCCACACGTGGTTGGACATCATTTGACAAAGGTCTTAATCTACCTTTTTCTGTTGAACTGGTACTGTAACACCTGTTATGTGTTGTCTCATTGGCCAAGATATTTACTATCCAAATCTTCCGGGTTTTCACTTTTCGTGTCTTTCTAGCATGATACAATGTAGCAGAAATCTTACACAAGTTAAAATTTCATCCACAAAAATTAATTTGATGAAAATTGTACAAAATCCTTCGAAGGAAGTCTCCGTGGCGCAATCGGTTAGCGCGTTCGGCTGTTAACCGAAAGATTGGTGGTTCAAGCCCATCCAGGGACGGCTCTTTTTGTTTTGGTAAGTATTTTCTATATAGTTTATTCCATTCATCCATCCTGTTTGCATAATTTTTAATTGTAGTACTCGTAAGTAGATCTTCTCAAGTAAATAGGCACTGTGCGGATGTGATGCGAATAAACGGTTATTATCGTGATTTCTGATCTCATCAGATAGGAGGCCGACAGTGGAAATGCGACAGGAGCAGTTTTTATTGACTTATCAAAGGCATTCGATACCATCAGTCATTCCGTTTTATTGAGTAAACTGTCCCGTTATGGAGTATATAATATGGAACTGTCACGGTTTACTGATTATTTATTCCATCACAAGCAGATCGCTCAATTTCATGGTGTGCTTTCTGAACCAAATCCAATTAACACTGGAGTTCCTCAAGGAAGTATTCTTCGGCCCCTCCTTTTTCTCATCCTCTTTAATGATGTGCACAGTCCCCTTCGTCATTGTAAGATTATCAGTTACTACGCTGATTTTTACATCCTCAAGTGATATCGATGCGATACAAAGCAGCCTTTCACAGGACTTAGATAATCTCTCTAACTGGTTTCGTGATAATGAACTTACTTTTAATCTGAAGAAAGGAAAATCTGAGGTGATGCTGTTTGGTACCGGTAAGCGGTTGAATCTGTTTCAAGGCTGTCAAGTCAAGCTCTCAGTCAACGGTTTTCCCATCAACACCACTACATGTTATAAGTACCTCGGCGTGCATCTGGACCCGACACTTTATTTTGGAACTCATTTTCAAAAAATTTACAAGAACGCAGCAGGAAGAGTGAACCTCTTACGGCGCATCCGTTCCAGTATTGATACTTTTACTGCCCAACGAATTTACCAATCGATGATTATGCCAATATTTACGTATTGCGGCTATACTAGTCTTGGATGGTCAGAGTCCCGCAAACGCATGATCCGGTCCATTGAGACGCGAAGCCTCGAAATCATTTCCCCAAAATGCAGTTCGCAGAACTGTGATCTTCGATTTTTAACTGTTGGTAACTTTTCACAAAAAAGAGCGTGCTGCTTTGTATTTGACTGCCTTAATGGAACTGCATGCTTTCCATTTAAAGACTATTTTCACCGATTAGATCATAACGCTTTAAACACTAGAAACAATGGGAAAACCGCAAAACTACCAAAAGTCAGACTGGATTTTGTGCGCCGTAGCTTTTATTTTTTAGGTGCCTCGATTTTTAATTTATTGCCTTTAAGTTTAAGAAACATTAATTCTAGAGTTTTATTTAGGAAAGCCTTGGACGATTATTTCTTGTTATTTCTATTGTATTTTTAACGGTTTTTAATATGTATCTTATTTTATATATCTTGATAATTCTTGTTTATTAGTTTTTAATTCTTAGCAGGAACCCGTTGATAACAGTACTTTGTACTGAAGGGTTATCTTGAGGAAATATTCGATTATTATTATTAATTATTATTATTATTATTATTATTATCGTTGACGGTTGAAGTGAATTTGGCTGTAATTTTTCTGATAAAAGGGTACGAATTTGCCCATATTTGAATAATCCAGTTAGTCCTATAATTTGTGCATTAGATATGAGGTCTTTATTCTTCAGTCAACAGTTTGTCTGATTAACATAATTATATCACCTCTTTTACCGCCGCGCGCATTAATCGCCTGCTCCCGTGACTAGAAGTTGAAGGACTTGAACATAAGTGTATCTTTTTTGTGATATATTAAAACGTTCGTTTCTAAACAACATAACTTGACCCTAGCCAATCGTTTAGTTCTAAATTAAGGATATCTAAGACATTTGACGGCTAATATTGGGTTGCTCATTTGACGATTGACGGCGGGTAAAAATATTGCGGTTTTGACGGTTAATTTTTTGGCCATTTGACGGTTAAGACACCACTGAGGATAGCACCGACGATTCGTAACTCGTTCCCATAGTGTAGTGGTTATCACGTCAGCTTTACACGCGGAAGGTCGCCGGTTCGAGCCCGGCTGGAAACATTTTTTTCATTTTTTTATTTGACTTTGGCAGTGTTTTTATGATTGCATGCTCGATTTATTTATGAACTGTTTTATGGCATCTTGTATTTTGAGGGTGAAAATATACAAATAAGAGTAATTTTGACAAGTAAATTAACCATAATTGAGAGATGTGAAAATATAATGGCAGACTTTGCTGCATCAGTTAAATCATTTAGTAGTTATTTTTCTGTTGTAATAATATGACAATAGCTTGTACCATATATGCTAAATATGTTCAAACATTCTTCCAAAACTAGTAATTTATTTTATCTAAAACTCTGTTTTTTTTTTCATGTAACAATCGGGGGATTAGCTCAAATGGTAGAACGCCCGCTTTGCATGCGGGAGGTACCGAGATCGATACGATAACATTATTTTACTCCAAAAGACAAAATTTAGACCAAGAGTGACTTTTTAATATTATTTGGCAACTTATTTTCTTCAAAATTTTACAAATAGCAGTAAGTATTTTTAAATGTTCTAAATTCTTTAATGTGGTGTATTTAAATCTCCTTTAAATCTATGGTCCGTTAGCTCAGTCGGCAGAGCGTGGTGCTGATAACGCCAAGGTCGTAAGTTTGACCCTCACACGGACCAATATTTCTTTTGACTAAATCAACTGGAAAATACTATCTTAAGATTTTTATCTTATTTATCTGATTTCTCTTTTCCTAATTCTTGACCTTTATTTCAATTAAAAACCTGTTTTTATATATTTGTTTTGATCGCTACAAAACAAAAGGACTTGATCAAATTTACCTTTGTCTATAATGTTACTACATGTAGCTCTGGAACCCGGGGAGGGGGGGTACTTTAGGATTTTCTGGGCAGGGATGTTCCGCTGGGGCCCCAGTTAATAATATCCAGTAGTGTTTTATGATAGTCATCTATCGACGCTGTTGAGGCCGAGTTGCAAAAATTTAAACTTGCCGATTTTATTTTTTTATATTTATGAGTGGCAATTCCTGGTTTCCTTAGTTTAGATAAAATCTTCAACCAACTGGTCAGTTTCGTGAAAAATGATACTCTATTCTAGACCCAAACGCTCTGATTTATATACACTATGCTAGAGTAAACTGCTCGAAAACCATACCCTTTACTGCGGCACTTACCTATATAGCCCATATACGGCAGTATTTTCCCCCACCCCGGGGGGCTGGAGAGTACCGGTTTGAAAAATATGGATGCCAACAGAAACACTTGATTAAGTCATATTCTAATATAAAGAGGCTTCATTGTGGTCAGTTAGAATTGTTTGCACAAAAATAAAAGAAATTTGTTTTTAAAGGGGGAAGGTAATTCACTGTTTCATATGGCATTTGTGACGTTACATAAGCCATCGTAGCTTGTTTCGTTTTGATGTCGTGTTTATCAATAAAAGAGTATTAAAAGGGCCTCTCCGGGAGTCGAGCTCAGGACCTATCGCACCCTAAGCGAGAATCATGCTCCTAGACCAACAGGCCAAACGTGGTTGAATATTCATTTGAAAAAGGTCTTAACCTACTTCTCTCTATTGAACTGGTACTATATAACACCAGTTATTTGTTGGCTTATTGACTAAGACAGTTACTATCCAACTTCCCTGGTTTTTCGCTTTTCATGTCATTCGAGCAAGATACAATAATGTAGCAGAAACCTTACGCAAGTTAAAATTTCATCCACACAATTTAACTTGATGAAAATCGTACAAACACCGTCCATGTAAGTCTCCGTGGCGCAATCGGTTAGCGCGTTCGGCTGTTAACCGAAAGGTTGGTGGTTCAAGCCCACCCGGGGACGATTCTTTCTGTTTTGATAATTGTTTTCTGTATAGTTAGCGTCAAGAGTCCATCCTGTTAGCGTAATTTTTAGTTGCATTGCATGTAAGTAGGTCTTCTCAAACAAACAGCCACTGCGCGGATGTGATGTGAATAAACCGTTATTATCGTGATCGTTATCATTATTGGTTTTTTGACGGTTGAAGCAAATTAGGCTGTAATTTTTCATAAAAGGGTACAAATTTGTCCATATCTGACCAATCCAATTAGTACTATAATTTGTGCATTCAATATTGCGTCTTTACTCTTCAATTGTTTGTCTTATTAACGTAATTACATCACCTTTACTACCGCCGCGTGCATTAATCGCCTGCTCCCGTGACTAGAAGTTGAAGGACTTGAACATAAGCATACTTTTTGTGATATATTAAGACGTTGCTTTATAAACAGCATACCTTGCCCCTAGACAATCGTTTAGTTCTTAATTAAGGATATCTGAGACATTTGACGGCTAATATTGGCTTGCTCATTTGACGGTTGTCGGTAAAAATATTGCGGTTTTCCCTATTCCCTACATCAATCAATCAATAAAACACAACTTTCCACTTGTAAATGGGGCACTGGTTGCTGCACTGGATTAGCTGTACCTGGTTAGCCCAGCATCAAGTAAGGAACAGCCCCCGTTTATTGATAACTTCAGATAAGCTTAGATAGTGTACGTTATATGAAACTGAACAAATACATTAAAAACTAGTGTGCCTGCTGCCCGTCAGGAAAAACCCCCTTTTCTTTAGGAGGAGCGCTAGTCTAGAATGATTCCCCAAGTAAAATCCCGCCAACATACGATCTCGATTCTGATGTTGCCATGACAACTGCCAAATGTCAGGCGAACCGTGGAAACGTAAATTTGCTGCTATTCTACGAACCGCAGCAAATAGCAAGTTTTGACGGTTGACGGTTAATGTTTTGGCCATTTGACAGTTAACCTCATTGAGATCCTCTGCCTAACGTTAAAACAAGGATAGCATCGTTTTTGAAAAACTTTGATATTGAGCACCGTGAGAAGTAGGCAAATGTTCAACTGTTTGCTGTACTTCGTAGACTTATTTTTTCTGTCTTCCCGATCAAAAAACTAGAAACTGCCAGTTCCTGATTGACACACCACTGAGTATGGCAGCTTTCATTCGTAACCGGTTTCCGTAGTGTAGTGGTTATCACGTCCGCTTTACACGCGGAAGGTCACCGGTTCGAGCCCAGCCGGAAACACATGATTGTTTTTCCTATGAGGCTAAATCTTGCTACCCAACTCTAGCCAACTCTTACAAAATTTTGAGTCAGTAAAAGAAAACAAAAGAAAAAAAAACGAAAGGAGTTGACGTAACTGAGCTCCATTAATCCTTTATCCTTTAGCAACTTCATATTAGGATCCATACCTTAAATAACGCTATCGAGCTATGACCTTAATGAAGCTTATGTTATTGATTGTTAGTGGGTTGGTAACCAGAAATGTACGAGTTTAGTCGGAGAAACCAAAAATCTATTCGCAATTAGTTGACGGTTGATTACAATTTTTGTGTTAAATGTTAAATTACTCTTTTGTATTCTCCAACGACAAAACCATCGTTTTAAACTTTTCTATTCTTTTTGTTGTGTGCCGTTTTTTATTAAGTACTACTGCCTTTGTACAAGAACGTTGTCAAAAGTTTGGCCTAATGAGGAACAGCACCCGCGTATTGGCTTTGTTTAAACTGATTTGGTCTTATTCTTTAAGATGTATGTATATATTGTTAACGTGCTTTCTCAAATGACTATATTGTTGAAATATAGTTATCCCAAAATTATTTATTAGAAGTTGTTTCCCATTTATTTTCTAATCATGTCTCGTCAATATCAGTAGCTTATGTTCTAAATAACAAGGAACTAGAATGAAAAGCAACACATTAAATTATCTGTTTTTCTAAAATGAAATTCTAAGTACATTTAGAAAAAAAATAAAACAAATCACCAAGTCATGCCTCTAACATTGTTTTTTCAATAGTTATAGTATTTTGTATATTGAACCAAATGCTTACGGTTTGGGGAATAAGCTCAAATGGTAGAGCGACCGCTTAGCATGCGGGAGGTACCGGGATCGATAGCCGGATTCTCCAGCAGTCTTTACTTTACTAGCTAATATGCAGCTTTACTTTTTTTTGAAGGCAGATTTTTTTCGGACCATTGTTGTACAAGTAAAGGTTTGTAAACTTTTTATTTGGATCATTTTCTCTGGCTATCAGAGAAGATGAGAATACTCCTATTAATAAATTTTCCGCTGTCGCTCTAAAACAACGTGGACTTCAATCGACCAGCGGTAAACAGGCAATACCCAGAGCACCTTTCGGTATATTTGTCGCGCGGTACTCTTTTACGCTTTGTAGCGCAACCTTTCTCAAAACAGCTGTATGACGCAGATATCACAAAGATTCTTTGAAGAATTACTCTTTCCTTTGCGACTTGCTTTACTGTAACCTGGCAGTTAAAGGTTGAATTTCATCTTTTAGAACTGAAATTGACGCCCTCCTTTGCCACGGAGTGGTAAGGCAAGGTTAGATGGCCGCACCCGGGCCTTGCTAGCTCACACACTGCAGATCTAATCCCAGTCTCCGTTGTATTAAACAACTGAGAGTATTTTTCTTTTCCATGGATGGGATGCTAGTCCATCGTAGTTATCCGCCCACACTCCCAGCCCCCCACCGTGGAGCGAACTACTTTTACAGCAATGAAAGAAGAAAGAAATATAAATTCATCAAACGAGACTGAAGTCGACCAAAGAAATGTCGCTGAACTAACGGGACAAATGTAATCCAGGGCGTCTATTTACATTTAAGTAATTTTGTGAAAGCGCTTTATACTCTGATAAAACATGGGTTTTTGACCAATCAGAGCGTGCGCAGGGTCCTATCTATATTATAATGGTCATTTATTCGCAAATTACGTTCCATATAATTCTTGAAATTTTTCATTCGACTCTTGCGTAGATCTTAAAAGTAAATCCATCGGATAACACAACCAAAAAAATTCCTAGTGGTACAACATGTGAAGCTTCGTTGAGCAATTTTCGAAAGTAATAAAAAATTAAAAAGTACAACATTTGTAAGGCACCGATGGGATTTGAACCCATGACCTCCTGTTTACTAGACAGGCGCTCTAACCAACTGAGCTACGGCGCCCTACATTAGATAACCTCATGTATTATTGTTTACTTGTTTATTTTTTAAAAATAAAAAGAAAAAAAATTATAAAGAAAAAAACATTGTTAATACATATAGTACTAAGTTGGTGACATGTCCACTTTCACGCTTGGTAATTTCCAGCAGTACTAAGATAGCTCAATACCTCTTAGGGTGTTCAGCCTCAAAAGGTCCACACCGGGAGCTTTCGTGGTTCCTTTTAGCGTATTAAGCTCAAAAAATTATGACAGGAGATAATGTGTTGTTTTAGAATTGGTACCTCTTAGTGGTCCTTCGGGGACCACCTGGGCTTTGATTGGGCGTTTGAAAGGCGGGGTGCGAAAAGTCCCAGAGGTCAAATTCTAAAAATAAAAAGATACGAGAAAGGGTTAATTTCTAGGGTTGGTATGGGAGATGGACGCTCCGGGTCATGAGCTCCTGATCTTGCTTTATTGACGGGACGCAGAAAAATAATCAGCGGAGTTGGACTGGTAACTACGCGACTACACAGAACAATAACCATAATAACAAATGTTTGCCAGGGAGCATACTTCATCAAAGGTGTTCTTCATTGGGGCCCTGCAACTGTTCTCAGATAAGTTTACACATTGTGCAACAACATTTACACAAATCTCAACATGGAAAAACATAGTATTAATTCCAAGTTTGAAGTGAACTTTTCTCTGCCAAAGATTGTTTAAGTGGGCCCAACTTAGTCAACTTGTGAGGTTCCTTAAAGAACAAGTTCGCATTTAGCGACTATAGTTTCACGCGCCTTGCAGCCGCAAGATGGCAGGATTCGATATCCCGTGGAGAGAAATCTCGAATTTTTTTTTAACTGCCGGCTTCCTACCTTTTTTTTAACTTTCTATCTTTATTGCTAGCAAATATCATTTTTTTTTTGTTTTCTTTAACTTCCTAGCTTGATTTTCTATTTATTTTTGGACAATGTGGAGATAATTGTAAATAAAATCTGTTTCTGGAAAGAAAAGTAGGGGTCACCAAGCTCGTTAAATCCCAGCAAAGCTATAGCAGTGGCCATCTGCCTTATCATTGTTCATTCTAGTAATTAGCGCGCGCACTTGATACATGACGTGGCTCTCTCTTCATCCTCTCCTGATACCGGCGAAATGTTTAAGCAACCTGCCAAAATACTCTTCACCCTCAAAGATGTTCTCATCATGCTATACGATAATAGGGGTTAAGGTTATGGATTGCTTGTAATGGAATGGTCAATGTCATCATCTCTCTTTTTCGCCAAATCTTATTAGCAAAACGTATAAAAGAAAGTGATTAATTACTCCATTTAAAATAACCTGGAAAAAAACAAAAACAATTGAAAAGTTTAAAACGATGGTTTTGTCGTTGGAGAATACAAAAGTTGAAATTGACATTTAACACTAAAATTGTAATCAACCGTCAACTAATTGCGAATAGATTCTTGGTTTCTCCGACTAAAACTCGTACATTTCTGGTTACCAACCCACTAAAAATCAATAACATAAGCTTTGTTAAGATCATAGCTCGATAGCATTATTTAAGGTATCGATCTTAATATGAAGTTGCTAAGAGATGAAAGATCAATGGAGCTCAGTTACGTCGACACCTTGCGTTTTTTTTCCCTTTTGTTTTGTTTTTGCTGACTCAAAATTTTGTAAGAGCTAGTTAGAGTTGGGTAGCAAGATTTACTCTCATAGGAAGAACAATCATGTGTTTCCTGCCGGGCTCGAACCGGCGACCTTCCGCGTGTAAAGCGGACGTGATAACCACTACACTACGGAAACCGGTTACGAATGAAAGCTGCCATACTCAGTGGTGTGCCAATCAGGAACTGGTAGTTTCTAGTTTTTTGATCAGGAAGACAGAAAAAATAAGTCTACGAAGTACAGCAAACAGTTGAACATTTGCCTACTTCTCACGATGCTCAATATTGAAGTTTTTCAAAAACAACGCTATCCTGGTTTTAGCGTTAGGCAGTGGATTTCAATGGGGTTAACCGTCAAATGGCCAAAACATTAACCGTCAACCGTCAAAACCGCAATATTTTTACCGTCAACCGTCAAATGAGCAAGCCAATATTAGCCGTCAAATGTCTCAGATATCCTTCATTAAGAACTAAACGATTGTCTAGGGGCAAGGTATGCTGTTTATAAAGCAACGTTTTAATATATCACAAAAAGTATGCTTATGTTCACGTCGTTCAACTTCTAGTCACGGGAGCAGGCGATTAATGCACGCGGCGGTAATAAAGGTGACGTAATTACGTTAATAAGACAAACATTTGAAGAGTAAAGACGCAATATTGAATGCACAAATTATAGTACTAATTGGATTGGTCAAATATGGACAAATTTGTACCCTTTTATGAAAAATTACAGCCTAATTTGCTTCAACCGTCAAAAAACCAATAATGGTAACGATCGCGATAATAACGGTTTATTTACATCACATCCGCGCAGTGGCTGTTTGTTTGAGAAGACCTACTAACATGGAATGCAGCTAAAAATTACGCTAACAGGATGGACTCTTGACGCTAACTATACAGAAAACAATTATCAAAACAGAAAGAATCGTCCCCGGGTGGGCTTGAACCACCAACCTTTCGGTTAACAGCCGAACGCGCTAACCGATTGCGCCACGGAGACTTACATGGACGGTGTTTGTACGATTTTCATCAAGTTAAATTGTGTGGATGAAATTTTAACTTGCGTAAGGTTTCTGCTACATTATTGTATCTTGCTCGAATGACATGAAAAGCGAAAAACCAGGGAAGTTGGATAGTAACTGTCTTAGTCAATAAGCCAACAAATAACTGGTGTTATATAGTACCAGTTCAATAGAGAGAAGTAGGTTAAGACCTTTTTCAAATGAATATTCAACCACGTTTGGCCTGTTGGTCTAGGAGCATGATTCTCGCTTAGGGTGCGATAGGTCCTGAGCTCGACTCCCGGAGAGGCCCTTTTAATACTCTTTTATTGATAAACACGACATCAAAACGAAACAAGCTACGATGGCTTATGTGACGTCACAAATGCCATATGAAACAGTGAATTACCTTCCCCCTTTAAAAACAAATTTCTTTTATTTTTGTGCAAACAATTCTAACTGACCACAATGAAGCCTCTTTATATTAGAATATGACTTAATCAAGTGTTTCTGTTGGCATCCATATTTTTCAAACCGATACTCTCCAGCCCCCCGGGGTGGGGGGAAAATACTGCCGTATATGGGCTATATAGGTAAGTGCCGCAGTAAAGGGTATGGTTTTCGAGCAGTTTACTCTAGCATAGTGTATATAAATCAGAGCGTTTGGGTCTAGAATAGAGTATCATTTTTCACGAAACTGACCAGTTGGTTGAAGATTTTATCTAAACTAAGGAAACCAGGAATTGCCACTCATAAATATAAAAAAATAAAATCGGCAAGTTTAAATTTTTGCAACTCGGCCTCAACAGCGTCGATAGATGACTATCATAAAACACTACTGGATATTATTAACTGGGGCCCCAGCGGAACATCCCTGCCCAGAAAATCCTAAAGTACCCCCCTCCCCGGGTTTTCAGCTACATATAGTAACATTATAGACAAAGGTAAATTTAATCTAGTCCTTTTGTTTTGTAGCGATCAAAACAAATATATAAAAACAGGTTTATAATTGAAGTAAAGGTCAAGAATTAGGAAAAGAGAAATCAGATAAATCAGATAAAAATCTCAAGATAGTATTTTCCAGTTGATTTAGTTAAAAGAAATATTGGTTCGTGTGAGGGTCAAACTTACGACCTTGGCGTTATCAGCACCACGCTCTGCCGACTGAGCTAACGGACCAGACACATTTACCTCAGTGCCGTCTTTTATTAAGTTATACTGCCTTTGTACAAGACATTTACCATAAGTTGGGTCCGGTGAGATATAGCAAACGCTCAGTGGTGTCAGTTATTTTGATAGTCCATTGGGCGGTGGCCAGCAGATTATTGCTTCTATGAGATACTTTAAGAGGCGCCCTCTGTAAATTTCAACTATGGCCATTTGGACCAGAAAAAATCAAATTCCTCAAACTTCCTGAGATGAATGGTCTAGATAAGCGATTCACAAAAATATAACTTTCAGTTCAATTCGATTCGTATTTTAGCGCTGGGGCCAACATCTTGGTTTTGCCCCTCTGAGAGGGCTTTCAGCGGCCATTTTGGGGCACATTTTTAACAATTTGCCATACAAAGAAAACGATATAAATCCAGGTAAAAACCCTTTATTCCAGACAAGCAAATGTTTCTTGTTACATTGAGAGGCTGTTTTAGCAATTTGATCATCATCTGTTTTTTTTTTACAGAATTTTAAATTTCTTCCCTTTCGGACTACTCATGACGCGCCATAAAAAAAGGCGAAGTTTAAAGGAAAATATCGCCAAAAGTACATCACTTGAGATCCCAAAACTACCCTCCACTTAAAGAGCAATGTCTCACCTGTAAGAACATGCAATAAAATTTTGGGGCAGTTAAAACTGTAAAATGTTACAAGAAGAAGTTTCAGCTGTGTTTTTATCAACAAAGACCGCCATCCTAATTAGCATAATAACGTGAAAATAATGATGCACAGAAAAAATAATGATATATTCCACTTACCTCGCGACATGTCCACAACTGGATGTTCCACGATGCCTCATCTTATATTTTCAGTATGTTTTAGCCACATTTCAACTCTGCGAAGCCCGCTTCATAACATCTATCAATATTATTTGTCTTCCGTCTCATAAGCCGCCGTTTACAAGTAGTTTAACAATTTGCTGAGATCCTAACTGACCCAGAAGTCTGTTAGCAGCCTTTAAAATCCTCCTCTTAATCGAGGACTCTCAGCAAGAACTCGTTTAAGCTCAGTTCTGTTTTGATATGTTGTGCACCCGCCATTATTCCACAGATTGCGTTACATTTGACAAATGCACATTCCAAGTGAAAATGTAACCGACATTAAAGCCATTTTACGCATTTCTGTGGCTTAACTAGTAACTGGCTTTCCCAGAATGATTTGAACATGAGCTTCTGCTTGCAGGCATTTTCTAGGTTATTTTTGCAAGGTATGTGGGGGTGTGGGGGATCGTGTATTAAAAAAAAAAAGAAAAAAAGAAAACGAGAGACAGTATCAGGTCAAAAGATTATGATCTGTGTATCTTGATCAGCTTTATCAGTTCATCAATGCGGCCCCATTAGGGGTTTTCAGGATACTGGATATTTGGGTAAAAAGTTAGGGGAAAAATTAATGGGGTAGAGCATGTTTAGATCAGATAAAGTGGGACAGTTGTGTCTTTCGCTGTCGGAAGTGCCATCAAATTTTGCAAAAGACAACAGACTGACGAATAGTGCGCAGGAAGTAATGGTAAGCGACGTTTTATTGAAACTCCTTACATTTTCCTAGCCGTTTCACGTTTGCATCGGAAAAGAAAGTGCTCAGAAAATTACTGAAGGGCAGTTAAGCACGGTGCCTTCTTTTCCGTGGGCACACGGTCTGTGCATTACGTAAAGCATGGTTTAAACGCCAGGCGCGCGCTTGAGTTGGAACTAGTGAGGTAATTAACTACCCTACCAAGCGTGCGACTTAAAAAAAAATCCTACTGTGGCCGAAACAAATTTCGAGCCTGTACTAAAACCGGGATTACCAGAAAAGCAGCATATCGCTGAACAACTAGCTTTTATCGTATGTGTAGAAAAAATCATACTGAAATTCAACAGTAGATGGCATAATGAGCGCAAAACAACTGCGAGAGACGTCAATGTTTAACTTACTTGGGAAGTAACAGGAAAAAATGTAACGGACACCGGCAAAGTTTTCGAAAGGATGAAACAACTCATTTAACTTTTGAAAAAGGGGTGATTACAGCTACATTTTATGGTATGAATTGGAAGTGACAAGCCTATTCAACAATGCATTAGTTTTTGGCTGTGAGGAAAAGTTATGTAGACTGTATTTTGGCTAAGCCAGAGGAGTGCTTTCCAGGGACGCTTTAACCGAATCTAAGCTTCACCCTGGTGTCCCTACTTATTCCATCTTCCCACCTACATACACTGTCTTCAGAAAGGACAGAAATGCCTACGGCGGAGGAGTTTTTCATGCAATCAAATCTGACCTGGCTTGCATAGAAGAAGATGAATTAAATGGAAACACCTGTGAAATCCTCTGGTCTTCTATTAAAATGGCAAATTGCTAAACTTTGTATTTATCGTCGTTTTACAGGCCACCAAATTCTTCTACCGAGATCCTTGACCATCTAGGCGATTCTATAAATCAAGTGTTTACCAAAGTATCAAATCATCCCAACATCGTCATCGGAGGTGATTTCAGCGCTCAAAGCGCTGTTGCGACGATTCTGTTATTAAACACATATCTAAAGTGGTTTTTATGTTACCACTTACCACGTAGTTTAAAGATGTTTTTTTAACATGTTTAGTTTTGTGCATGTAAAGGCGAACCTTAGGAGAATCTGTGAAGAAATAGTTTTACTTTTTTTCAGAAAAATGCTACCGTCAGCAGTAGCTAATTATCTCGGAAAAATGAATGATTACCCCCAGTTTTCTTTGTGGATTCTAATAACCCTGGCTAAGATCTACTCTTTCCACGTTTTCTTAATCTGGCGGAAACACGTTTGTATTTTGTAGGCACCATTCGTTATGAGCCTGAGGCACCCCACAGCCGCTAATGTCGTTCAGTTCTGTGATGGAGCACAGCTGCATGTCTGCACAAGACTAGTTTTCAACGCTATGCAGGGCGCTTTAAAATACCCGCATCTATCAAGCGAAGCACTAATGTTGACGCTTAGCTTTTTAGAGACATTATAGATGCGTTTAAGGCACACAAGTTGAATGAGTCATAAGCAGTTGGATGAGTTGACTGACACTTGTCAAAAATATCTGCAGCTTGATTCTCAGCGGCTGTTGTGTCTTCTCGGAGGGCCTTCTCCTGTCTGTTTCTGAGCTTTGAAGCCATTCTCGAGAGGAAGGATTAAACGTGGCAAGGAGTCAGGAACTCATCACAGGTGAACCGCCTAATTCTGGCCTCATCTTTCGAGCGCCTGATCTTTTGTGCTACAGTAATTGCTTCGACTTTTATGGCCGTCTCCTGACCCGAGAAAAACTTTTCTTCAAGGTAGTTTTTTTTTGTTTTTCATTGAAACGAGTGGCCTTTTTCGTCACTTTCAGGGCCCAGCCTTTAGGTTTAATTTCTTCAACAGCGACTGGAAGAGTAGAATTTGCTAGAACAGGGTGAACACCACGATTGTGGCTATATCATATTTTGGCCTTGTCAAATAGGGTTTCCCTTTCAGGAGCAAGTCAACATGAACCGTACTGTAAATTGGACTTCAGTAATTTTCTGAGCATTTCCTTATCTGAGGCGAAAGTAGAACCGCTTAGAAAACTGAGGAGTTTCAATAAGACGCCGCTTATTACTACTTCTTGCGTACTACTTGTCAGTCTGTTGACTTTCGCAGCATTTGATGGCATTTCGGGCAGCGAAAGACACAAGTATAATGCTGAACAAAACAAAACAAGTAAGAGGCTTTTTATTGGAGTTCTATAAGTATTCCATTTGTAATAAATGAAAATTCTCGGCAAAAACTAATGGCTGTCAATGAGATTGGGATAGTTGTTTACAAATATAGTGTGGAATGTTGTGCCTCGATCTCTTTGCAGACACAAAGGTTGTCATGTAAGAAATTCGTGTTAAACGGTACAGAATTCGGGACACATTTAATTCTATGTTTATTTCTCCAGCCCCGTCTTTATATATCTTTTCAGTGTAACAAGTGTGGGCTTCAAAATTACTAACAAGGAGCTGCGTTACCTAACCTCAAAACCCCTAAAATCTGATACAAAACTTTCATATTCCACCGTGATATAAGTACTAAGAGTCCAGAGTAAATGCTTATAGCAGTTGACATACTTTTATTTTATCCTGAATAGCAGACCATTGTTGAGGTCCCATAGTGGGAGGGGGGGGGGGGGGGGGGGTCTCGGTGTGCCCTTTATCCTCTTAATTTTTGTCCTAAATATCTTGTATCCTGTTAAATCCAGCTCAACGATTTCCTACTCAATTAATGTCCTGGTTTATCTGATCTAAACATGCTCTACCCCATTAATATTTCCCCTAAATTTCTTGCATCCTATTAACTTTTTACGCAAATATCCAGTATCCTGAAAACCCCTAATAGGGCCTCACTGATGAACTGTTAAAGCTGATCAAGATACACAGATCATAATCTTTTGACCTGATACTGTCTCTCGTTTTCTTTTTTTCTTTTTTTTAATACACGATCCCCCCCCCCCTTACCTACCCTGCAAAAATAACCTAGAAAATGCCTGCAAGCAGAAGCTCATGTTCAAATCATTCTGGGAAAGCCAGTTACTAGTTTAGTCACAGAAATGCGTAAAATGGCTTTAATGTCGGTTACATTTTCACTTCCTACCCACCCTACCCCTACCCAGTTGGAATGTGCATTTGTCAAATGTAACGCAATCTGTAGAATAATGGCGGGTGCACAACATATCAAAACAGAACTGAGCTTAAACGAGTTCTTGCTGAGAGTCCTCGATTAAGAGGAGGATTTTAAAGGCTGCTAACAGACTTCTGGGTCAGTTAGGATCTCAGCAAATTGTTAAACTACTTGTAAACGGCGGCTTATGAGACGGAAGACAAATAATATTGATAGATGTTATGAAGCGGGCTTCGCAGAGTTGAAATCTGCCTAACCGTGGCGATGTCTGAGAGTGATTTCGTGCACTAATCACCGAAGATGTGGCTGAAACATACTGGAAATATAACACGAGGCATCGTGGAACATCCAGTTGTGGACATGTCGCGAGGTAAGTGGAATATATCATTATTTTCTCTGTGCAGCATTATTTTCACGTTATTATGCTAATTAGGATGGCGGTCTTTGTTGATAAAAACACAGCTGAAACTTCTTCTTGTCACATTTTACAGTTTTAACTGCCCCAAAATTTTATTGCATGTTTTTACAGGTGAGACATTGCTCTTTAAGTGGAGGGTAGTTTTGGGATCTCAAGTGATGTACTTTTGGCGATATTTTCCTTTAAACTTCGCCTTTTTTTATGGCGCGTCATGAGTAGTCCGAAAGGGAAGAAATTTAAAATTCTGTAAAAAAAAACAGATGATGATCAAATTGCCAAAACAGCCTCTCAGTGTAACAAGAAACATTTGCTTGTCTGGAATAAACGGTTTTTACCCGGATTTATATCGTTTCCTTTGTATGGCAAATTGTTTAAAATGTGCCCTAAAATGGCCGCTGAAAGCCCTCTCAGAGGGGCAAAGCCAAGATGGTGGCCCCAACGCTAAAGTACGAATCGAATCGAACTGAAAGTTATATTTTTGTGAATCACTTTTCTAGACCATTTATCTGAGAAAGTTTGAGGAATTTGATTTTTTTCTGGTCCAAATGGCCATAGTTAAAATTTACAGAGGGCGCCTCTTAATATCTTTAACAGATATTCAAATTTGCAAATTAAAATTTGTTTGATAGTTGTAGCTTTTCAATAAAAATTCATTCCACACACGATATATAGCCTCAAGATCAAGTGTATAAAGATATCTATGGGGCCTTTCATTGAACACTGCCGTGAGCAGCTTCATTGTATCAGAAACGAGCGAAAAAGAACAATGCGTGGTTTGGGTGGAAAGATCAGGTCAGGGTTATTTTCCTCCTCGCGCGCTCTCCGAAATAGGTTCACCGAAGCAAAAGTAAATGGTCTGCTGCACAAATATTTTAAACCATGAAAATTTATTTCAAACTTTTTAAAACGGGCTTGCTTTGTTTTTCCATCTGTTCCTTATCAAAACAGAAAAGGAATTTTAAACTGCTTTTTAAAAAAGCAGTATAAACATGTTAATAGAGTTGCGTTGGTTGTCCTATTAGCGAAGCAAAAAGCTGCGCATGATTACAGCACGTGTTATTCTCTTCACACCCTGTTTCCAGAGCAGAAATAAGAAGATTGAAAATTAACTGAAGACAACGATAGCTTTGCTAAGAATCTGCGATGAATGAATCAATATTACTTATTAAACACGATGGAATTTAAGTTATAAGATTGTGGTTCCAAGTCGATGTTGCGATAAGAAACCTATGTAAAAATTTTCCCAAAAATCCACTGTGGGGAACAAGATGGCGACTGGTGCATTTACTAATAATTCTTAGCGTCAATATCCCTAATAAACGCTCCTGAAAAATGCACAGAAAACTTCCTAAAGCTTTAAACCTAGCGTACACAATGAATGTAATACAGTGACAAATGTTGCAAAGATATTAATTTATGCCTACTTTGATAATCCAGGTACGCCATGCATTCAGTGTGGTAAAATGTACAGCCGCCATTTTTTCCCACTGTGGATTTTGGCGCACTGTTGCAGACGCCATGACACCTTGTGTCCAAGAAGCCGCACTTAAGCTCCGCCACCAGTGAGCCGGCAGCTCATCTTAAAAATTTAAGCAAATAATAATCGCATTCAATGAATATATTTTCAATGAAAATCTGCTTAACATTGAAAGTATGGTGCGTTCACGGTTTCCTACAGAAAATTTCAATGCACGTTTTAAAATTATAACTTGAAAAACAAATATCTAATGACGAATTGATTAAAAAAAAGTTGGAGAATCCGAATAACAGTCAATACTGATGATGAGTAATACAGTAATTTTGTCGCAGGAAGTTATGGCGCACTACCTGCGTTTTATGAGCAGATAGCTGAGGAAAAAAGAACTGCAAACAAAAAAGACAAAAGGACAAAAAAAAAAAAATGTTATCATGGATAGCAAACGCATGCGAAGCGGGCGCTCTACCATTTGATCTAATTCCCCATTGTACGGATGCCTTAACTGTTGCGAGGTTATTTTGATAAACTGCTCACCAGTTTTTATCAAGTGTTACCGAAAATGAAAGAGCAGATTTAAATACACCACATTAAAGAATTTAGAACATTTAAAAATGCTTACTGCTGTTTGTAAAACTTTGAAGAAAATAACTTGTCAAATAATATTAAAAAGTCACTCTTGATCTAAATTTTGTCTTTTGGAGTAAAATAATATCATCATATCGATCCCGGTGCCTCCCGCATGCAAAGCGGGCGCTCTACCATTTGAGCTAATCCCCCGATTGTTACATGAAAAAACAGAGTTTTAGATAAAATAAACTACTAGTTTTGGAAGAATTTTTGAACATTTTTAAGTACATATGGTACAAGCTATTGTCATAATATTACAACAGAAAAATAACTACTAAATAATTTAAGTGATGCAGCAAAGTGTGCTATTATACTTTAACATCCCTCAATTATGGTTAATTTACTTGTCAAGATTACAGTTACTTGAGTATATTTTTACCCTCAAAATACAAGATGCCATAAAACAGTTCATAAAGAAATCGAGCATGCAATCATAAAAACACTGCCGAAGTCAAACAAAAAAATTAAAAGCCGAAAGCGCTAACCGATTGCGCCACGGAGACTTCCATCGAAGGATTTTGTACAATTTTCATCAAATTTATTTTTGTGGATGAAATGTTAACTTGTGTAAGGTTTCTGCTACATTGTATCATGCTCGAAAGACATGAAAAGCGAAAACCCGGAAGATTTGGATAGTAAATATCTTGGCCAATGAGACAACACATAACAGGTATTACAGTACCAGTTCAACAGATAAAGGTAGATTAAGACCTTTGTCAAATGATGTCCAGCCACGTGTGGCCTGTTGGTCTAGTGGTATGATTCTCGCTTTGGTGCTAGAGGTCCCGGGTTCCGCTCCTGGACAGGCCTTTTTTAATACTCTTTTGTCAATGAAAACAACATCATAACGAAACACAATTTTACGATGGTTTTTGTGACGTCACAACGGCCATATGAAACAACGGAATACCTTTCTTCTTTAAAGAATCACTTTTGTTTTTGCGCAGACAATTCCAAGTGACTACTACGAAGCCCTTCTAGATTAAAATATGACTTAACCAACTGTTTCTGTTGGCCGGGAAACATTTCCAACGACTTCTAGGAAAATATTAAACTAAAGTAATTTTGATCTAGTTCTCTTGTTTTGAACTGATCAGGGGGAATTAACTAATGAAAAAAAATAAAGGAAAAGAGAAATCAGAGTACAGTCAGTTAGAAATCTTAAAGTGGTATTTTCCAGCTGGTTTACTTAAAAGGACAAGTTGGTCCGTATGAGGGTCGACCTCACGACCCTGGCGTTATCAGCACCAAGCTCTACCGACTGCGCTAACGGACCAGACAAATTAGTCTCGGTGCCGTTTTTTTTTAAGTATTACTGCCTCTGTACAAGTACGTTATCAGAAGTTTGGCCTAATGAGGAACAGCACCCGCTCATTGGCTTTGTTCAAACTGATTTGGTTTTATTCTTTAAGATGTATGTATATATTGTTAACGTGCTTTCTCAAATGATGAAGACATTTTTGTTGAAAGATAGTTATCCCGAAATTATTTATTGGCAGTTGTTTCTCATATACTTTCCAATAATGTATCAGTAGCTTATGTTCTAAATAACAAGGAACTAGAATGAAAAGCAACATATTTTATTAAATTATTTGTTTTTCTAAAATGAAATTCTAAGTAAATTGTTTAGAAAAAAGCTTAAAACTAATTACCAGCAGGTCATGCCTCAAACATTGGTTTTTCAATAGTTATAGCAACTTGTATATACTTACGCTTTGGGGAATTAGCTCAAATGGTAGAGCGACCGCTTAGCATGCGAGAGGTACCGGGATCGATACCCGGATTCTCCAGCAGTCTTTATTTTACTAGCTAATATGCAGCTCTAATTCTTTTTGAGGACAGATGTTTTTCTGACCATTGTTGTACAAATAACGGTTTGTAAACTTTTTATTTGGATAATTTTCTTTAGCTATCAGAGAAGATGCGAATACTCCTATCAATGAATTTTCCGCTGTCCCTCTGAAACAACGTGGACTTCAATCGACCAGCAGTAAAGGAGCAATACCGGAAGCACCCTTCGGTGTTGGCGCGGGGTACGCTTTCAGTTACGCTTTTGTAACGCAGCCTTTCTCATAACAGCCGTATAACGCAGATAACACAAAGATTCTCTGAAAAATTACTCTTTCCTTCACGACTCGCTTTATTGAAACCTGGAAGTTAAAGGTTGAATTTCATTTTGTAGAAGTGAAATTGACGGCCTTCTTTGACACTGGATGGTAAGGAAACGTTAAATGGCCGCACCTGCGCCTTGCTAGCCCACACACGGAACAGCTTATCCCAGTCTCCGTTGTATTAAACAACTGAGAGTATTTTTCTGTCCCATGGATGGGATGCTAGTCCATCTTAGTTATCCGCCCCCACCCACCCCATTTGAGCTGTGAAAGGCATAAATGAATGGATTTACCTCAGAACTTATAAAAAGCAGCAATAGCCCAAACGCCCGCATGGTTTGGCTTACCAGCCGAAAATAGCGAAGGGCAGTAACAACACTGGCAGGTAAAACACACGCCCCGAAAAGAGGAGTAACTGTCACCGACATCTTCAAGAGTTGTTTTCGTTGTCGCATGAGTTCTTTTTCTGGGATATTGCTATCAGGTGTAACCGCACTTATGTGATTGAGCGATTTAACAAGTTTACTGTAGCAAAAGCTGATAACGAGAAAGGGAAGAGTGAAAATAAAAATTATGTAGAAGATAATGTGAGTTAACTCTGCGTTCCGACTGTACGTCTGTCGGCAAGCTGCTGTCTTGAACTTGTAGTTTGTGTACACAAACAATGGTGTGTTTAAGGCAACGGACGCCATCCACGTGCCAATAATCGCGTATCGAACCGTTTCTCTCGTAAGCTGCAGCATCCGTAGAGATCTTACTACTGCGTTATAACGTTTTATTGCTAGGATTGTAAGCGTGAATACCGAGACAACCGTAGCAGTCAGAGGAACGTTGAAGCCGACAAAGAGCATACAGAGAACAGTTCCAACAGCTCCATCTGGAAGGACCCTAATCATTGGGATGAGGCGAAAACCACAAAACAGGAGACTTGTAACATCGGCAGCCGCTAGATTTGCCAAAAAATAATTCTGAGCGGTTTGAAGCGACTGGGTTCTCTTGATTATTAACAGGACTGGAATATTTCCAACGATTCCAACTCCGATAACTAGTGACGCTGACAAACAAATCAATAACTTGTCGATCGTAAAATAAAGTTTTCCATTTGGGGCTTTCTTTACCAACTCCACTATTGTCCCGTTCGTTGTAGAATTCCCTGAAATGTTTAAAGACATTCTCTTTCTCAGATTCGTTACTTGGTAGCGATTGAAGATCTGTTGAACGTTGAAGTTTGTGCCAAAGCAAATGGCTTGTAACAAATTAAAGTAAGCCTTTCTGAAAGATGTCATAAAAACAATCAACCTTTAATGCAAAGGGGTAATTAATTTTGTTGTCTATAAATGACAGCAAACGCAATTTAAAAATATCGAATCGTTCTTCCGAGAATGAAATTGATTAACAATGAAATCTTGTGAAACTTTTTAATCCAGCTCGGTAGTTGGTACAGCGATGGCAGTTTTTATATTAATTTTGCTTTTTCCAGAGAGAGGAAATTAATTGAAAATGCGCCGATCGTAATCACTTAGTATTTTTTTCATAGCGCGAAAGATTAAAACAAACAGCATTTAATCCACGTGTGGGAATCAGTTTTGTGTTCAGACTGCCATCTGCTGCTTCATATATGAAGGGTAAATGTAATTACTGACTGATGTTACAGAACGCCATTGATTTGAAAATAGTGTAAGGTTCAGCTTACTATTATATGCTGTTCTTAACAAATTTATACCGAGTTTTAGGTCTTTTAGGTTCAGTTCCTATTTGATGATGATGGACAGAAAGTAAAGCTATTTTATTATTTTAATCATGCAGACGCTTTAATTCACTAAGGTTATGTTCCGCTAGAATCACGATTTTAATTTTTTTGCTATGTAGGTGAAAGCCAAACACCACACAGGTCCGACTGAGGTTCTCCCAAAGGTGATACTTTTTAATTGCATAATCTGGAGAATCCGGGTATCGATCCCGGTACCTCCCCCATGCTAAGCGGACGCTCTACCATTTGAGCTAATTCCCCAGAAGCTCTCGATGCCAAATTGCCAAGCGGTTTCTCAATGTCACTGTACCCAATCTTTCGTATTACAGCTCAAGCTAATTAAGACAGCAACGAAAATAAAGAGCGTGGTGCTGATAACGCCAAGGTCGTGAGTTCGACCCTCACACGGACCATCTTCTTGCTTAAGTAAGCCAGCTGAGATAACACTATCTACTGATTTGTCTCTGATTTCTGTTTTTAAACAGAAGTAAACTCACCGACCTATTTTGCGCTTAGAACAGAAAATTCTACGGTTAAATAGTAGTACTGTTGAATTTGATTGGTTAGAAATTACAGATTCAGAAACTTATATGCTATATAATATATGAAACATGTTTCGTACGGTAGCGTAAAAATCCCAATAATTCCGGCCCATGCAGTACCTGGCTTTTCCTTTTTTTGTTTTTAGTTGCACGTTGCTTTGATTAAAAAAGAAAGAAAGAAGAAACAACAAAATATGGCGACACAATTCATAAGTTGATCCAGAAAATCTCACACTTTAACTTTTTTTATGTTACTCTACGTGAAGGTAGTAACGTAGTGTCTATTTATTGTTCTGGCCTGTTGGTCTAGTGGTATGATTCTCGCTTCGGGTGCGAGAGGTCCCGGGTTCGACTCCCGGATAGGCCCCATGTTTACTATTTTGTCAAAATATTTTACAAGTCGTAACAGCATCGATTTCTTTGGCTTTTTTATCACTGGCTTATTGCATGTGAAGAACTGAACGAACGAGCGAAAGAAGAAAAGCGAAGAAAGTAAGCGAAAAATATACTTCATTCTTACGCAAAAGCTAGGGCTTGCGTTGAACTGTGAAACTCTCCCTTTGATTTGTTTACCATATACAAAGCCTTCTTTGAACGTTTTTTTAAATAAATATCTGCTGCCCTGGAAATGTCTTTTTTAAATGAGCAACGAAACATTTCCCGCGCAAAGAAAGCAAAAAGAGAAACACAAATTTGGCTTGCTATTGTTTGCATTGAGTTCTTATCAAAACAGAAAAGGGAGTTTCTAAACTGGTTTTAAAGAAAGTAGTATAAAAATAATAATAGAGATGTCGTTGGTTGTCCTATTATTGAAGCAAAAAGCTGCGCATGGTTAAGCCAGGTTTTCACTAGCAACACAAGCACAAGCGCAAGTACGAACGCAAGCATCAGGGATGACCCAAGTAAAAACGAAATTCAATGCAAACACAACCACAAGGAAAATCATTTGAACTTTCCGCCATTTTGAAAAACATTTTAGGCGTGAGGTGATCTGGATCCAGTGTTTTCATTGGGCAAACATAACCACGTGTAGATAATATCCTTGGCTTGTGCTTGCCCTTGTGCATATGCCTGCGTCACGGCCGTTGTGACGGTGAAATAAGAATTATTGTGTTTCCACTTGTGCTTGCACTTGTACTTGCGTCGCTAACTTGAACGAAAACCAGGCTTTACTGCACGTGTGACTCTCTTGCCACCCTGTTTCCACAGCAGGAATTAAAGGATTGAAAATTAACTGAAGGCAACGATAGATTTGCTAAGAATCTAGAATTACTGAATAAATAATCCTTACTTATTAAACACGATGCAATTTAAACTATAATCTTGTGGGTTCATGTCCATGTCGCGATAAGAAAACCCATCTAAAAGTTATCCAAAAAAGATCCAGTGTGGGGAACAAGATGGCGACTGGTACCTTTACCAATAATTCTTAGCGTCAAAATCCCTAAGAAACGCTCATGAAAAACGCGCCTAATGCTTTAAACCTGTAGCGTACACAATTAATGTACTACAGCGACAAATATTGCAAAGATATGATTCTGTCTCGTCATCACCTAGTGCAGGGATCGCATGAGATTGCGTAATCCAGTCCCAGAAATCAATGCGAATCCTTTCCCGTTCGGCGGTGGACGTGTTTCTGAAAACTCCACAGTTTTCACAGTTTTTCTGGCTTTCTTAATAGAAAGTCAGGGTCATTTCAGATTTTTATCATCAAATATCTTTAAAACCACACCATGCCGCAACCGGCCGTGGTTTTAAACGCGAACACAGCAGAATTGCTGTCGCTCAACTCAGATGTAACTTCGCTGAACTCACCGAGTTCGTCAACTGGTTCTATACAGGCCTCTACACAGAACGATACACAAACAACTAAACCAAAGGTAAAATCATCTTCTAGTGGTAAGGCCGATACAAAAAAGGGGCCAACGGCAACTAATACCGGTAAAACTACCGCCAAAGCCCCAGTTAAGCGTACTTCATGTACAAAGACAGGCGCCGAACACCAGCATCAAGTCATTCAAGGTTTGAACGAACTTAAAGACCTCCAACAACAGTCTCTCGATTCGATGAATCACATGATTTCATCGGTAACATCTGCAGTGCAAGTTATCACTCAGTCTAAGACATCTCGTAAGAGAAAAAGAGACGAAATGAGCGACTCGGAGTCCACGGATGTTGAAGACTCCGCTCATGGGGAAATGACGGGGAATCCGCTTGATATTTCCACCGAGGTCAACGACCTCTTACAACAAGCTGAGACTTCTAAGCAATCCAAGACCTCGAAAACTGACGAGGATGAAGTTCTTGGCGAGCTCTCTAAACTGTATGAATCAGAAGGAACAGTAAGTGAGCCGATAAATGCTAAATTAGCTTCGCTTGTTGACAAGATTGTCAAAACAAGTTTATCTGAAGAGAAAACGAAAGAAAAGCACGAGAAATACAACAGGCCACAGAACTGTGAGAACTTGATCAATACAAGAGTCAATCCAGAAATCTGGAGCAAGATTAGATCAAATACCCGTTCTCGAGATCTCAGAATGCAGAAACTTGAAACAAGTCTCAACAAGAGCATGATCCCGATTATCAAAATCGTAGATAAAATGTTAGAGTTGAAGTCTAACTCCAAACCTGCATCTGAGACCGATGTGTCTGCTTTTCTTCAGCTTTCGCTTGATTCTCTTGCCCTTCTTGGACACTCAATAAATGAGGTCAATCTCAAGAGGCGTGAGCTAATTAAACCTGAGTTGAATGATCAATTCAAGTAACTCTGTAGCTCCCAAACGCCAGTTACAAAACTGCTATTTGGTGACGATTTACCAAAATCTGTGAAGGAAATCTCGGAAACCAATAAAGTTGGTGTAAAGGTTTCATCAAAGCAGTCGAACCATTTTCCTAAGCATCAAAAAAGATCAAACTCTTCACACTATCTGAGGCCTTTTTTATGGAAATCCCAAGGATCGGGGAGGAGATCGATTCCGGACCCCAAAAGGAAAGGGAAATCCGAACAACAGCATTAGAGCACCTAAATTGTCAGGTGAGTCTTGATATTGCTGATCATGAAAATAGCTCATTATCTGTACCATATGTTACAGGTAGACTGAAACAATTTCAAACTACGTGGCAAAGTATAACTTCAGACAGTTTTTTACTAAATGCCATAAAAGGAGTCAAAATTGGGTTGGCTAATAATCCAGAACAGTCACTCCCAGAGGATACTGTTTTAATGAAACTGAGGTCAAAATTATTGACATGACAATAGACAAATTTCTAGAAACAGGAGTCATTGAGAAAACAAAACATTCTGAAGGAGAATACATCTCCAACATTTTTGTTCGGCCTAAGAAGGATGGCTCATACCGCCTAATTCTTAATCTGAAGCATCTGAATCAATTTGTAGAATACCATCACCTTAAGATGGAAAACCTTAAAAGTGCTATCACTTTAATGAGTCCAAACTGTTACATGGTCACTATTGATTTAAAAGATGCTTACTATTCTGTGTCAATAGACAAAGACAATAGGAAATACCTCAGATTTACATGGAATAATCAGTTGTTTCAGTTTACCTGTCTTCCAAATGGCTTGAGTAGTGCTCCCAGAATTTTCACAAAACTGATGAAGCCAGTATATTCTACTTTGCGTTGCAAAGGCTTCGAAAATGTGGGATATATAGATGATACATACCTCAAAGGGAGAACCTTTCATGACTGTGAGGTGAATGTAACTAACACAGTCAAATTGTTCAGAGACTGTCTGACCTTAAACATGGCAAAGTCAGTACTTATTCCTACTCAGTGTATTACCTTTTTGGGTTTTGTATTGAATTCAAACGAGATGACTGTCTCATTAACACCAACAAAGGCTATATAGCTTCAATCGAAAGCAGTTGAACTGCTCAACACCCCTTCTCCGACAATAAGAGCTGTCTCAGAGGTTATAGGCCTTATGGTTGCCAGTTTTCCTGGTGTAATGTATGGACCTCTTTATTATAGACAGTTGGAAATAGAGAAAGTGGCAGCTCTTAAACTAAGCAGGGGGAATTTTGAAGCAACCATGAACCTTTCTGATATGGCAAAATCTGATCTTCATTGGTGGATTGAAAATATTACCACCACATCCAACCAGACCACTCATGGTAATCCCAACTCACAGTTTATTCTGATGCCTCCCTGACTGGTTGGGGGGAGTTCTTAATGACCTATCTACTGGGGGACAGTGTTCTGAGGATGAGTCAAAAAATCATATTTATTACCTTGAGATTTTAGCATGCTTTCTTACCCTGAAAGCATTCTGCTCAGATTTACAGAATTCTCATGTCAAAGCAATGCTTGATAACACAACTGCTATAGCATACATCAATAGCATGGGAGGTGGAAAGTCTCAATGCAATCAAATTACCCGGGATCTGTGGGTTTGGTGTTCAACACATAACATATGGCTAACTGCAGTACACATCCCCGGGAAACAAAATGTTTTAGCAGATAAAGAGTCAAGGGAAAAGCACTCTGACATAGAATGGAAACTGAATACACAGTTGTTTGAAGATGTAACAGCACATTGGGGTACCCCCTCAATAGACCTTTTTGCCTCCAGATTAAACTATCAGTTAAAGCCCTTTGTCTCTTGGAGACCTGACCCAGAGGCAATGGCTATTGATGCTTTTTCTATTAATTGGAAAGAAAACATCTATGCTTTTCTTCCTTTTGCTTTGATTAACAGAGTACTTCAGAAAGTCGAACAGGACCAGAGCCAGGGCATCATTATTGTACCACTGTGGACAACTCAAGTTTGGTTTCCCAGGTTACTCCACATGTTGATAGACTATCCAATTACTCTTCCAAAAGGTCCAAGGACACTGTCACTCCCATCCAATCAAGAGAGACTACATCCTCTCCACAAAAAAATTACCCTCCTGGCATGCAAATTATCAGGAATTCCCTCACATCAAGAGGCATTTCGGAAAAAGCTGCCAAAGTCATTCTCCAATCCTGGAGAGGGAGTACACAAAAACAGTATTCTGTATACCTCAATAAATGGATGGTGTTTTGCAGCTCAAGGGGCATTGATCCATACAAAGCAACTTCAGCACAAGCGTTAGATTTTATGACTGATTTATTTGAACAGGGCCTAGGTTACAGTGCCATGAACACAGTTAGGTCTACTTTATCACAGGTTCTATACAGTCCTAGTGGTGTTGCATTTGGAGAACTTCCAATTGTTAAACAGTTTTTAAAGGCTATTTTTCAACAAAAACCTGCATTACCTAGGTACACTGTCACTTGGGACCCAAGTATCTTGTTAAATTAGTTAAAGAGTTTGTCTCCTGTTAAAGAGTTATCGTTGAAAATGTTGACGTACAAGACTGTTGCTTTATTGGTCATCCTTTCAGCTCAGAGATGTCAAACCCTTCATTTCTTGGACATTCGTAACATGGTATTGACTGACAAAATTGTCAAGTTCTCGATTGGTGATAAACTAAAGCAGACCAAACCTGGAAAACATGTCCATATGAATTGGAGTTTCCTGTATACCCAACAGATACTTGTCTTTGTATTGTTGTTGTTATTAAAGAATACATAGAACGCACTAAATCTCTACGAGGAAATATTACAAGTTTCTTCATTACTTATGTTAAACCTTACAAAGCAGCGAGTAAAGATACTATCTCTAGGTGGATCAAGGCCACCTTAGGACAGGCTAGTATTGACTTAACTCATTTTAAACCCCACAGCATCAGGTCTTCGTCAACCAGTGCAGCAGCAAAAGCTAAGGTTCCTTTGGACACCGAACTGCCGGTTGGTCAGGACATTGCACGTTTGCAACGTATTATAAGAAACCAATTCACAAAAGTGGGGAACTAGCAACTGCTCTCTTGAATAGCCAGCAATCATTTCTTGGAATAAAGATTTTCTTGTTGTGTTTTGCAACTCTTGTTTGTCTTTGTGCTCACAAATACTGGCTCTCAACATCTCATGGGATCCCTGCACTAAGTGATGACGAGATAGAATTGAGAATTAAACGAGACTTACTTGTAAGTTGAAGTTTGATGGTAATTCTATCGAGTCATCACGAGGTGTAAGGGATCACATGCCCGCCCTAATTTAGATTGACCCACCCTAACATATACTTTTCAGTATTTGTTCACCTCTTTGAAAGTTGACTTCTGGGACTGGATTACGCAATCTCGTGTGATCCCTTACACCTCGTGATGACTCGATAGAATTGCCATCAAACGTCAACTTACAGGTAAGTCTCGTTTAATTCTCAGTTTTATGCCTACTTTGATAATCCATGTACGCAATGCATTGTGGTAAAATGTAAAGCCGCCATTTTTTCCCACTGTGGATTTTGGCCCGCTGTGACAGACGCCATGACAACTTGTGTCGAAGAAGCCGTATTTAGGTCCCGCCACTAGTGAGCCAGCTCTTCTTAAAGCTTTAAGAAAATAATAATCGCATTCAATAAATTTATTTTTAATGAAAATCTGCTTAACATTGAGAGTATGGTGCATTCACGGTTTACTACTGAAAATTTCAATGCACGTTTTAAGCTATAACAATGAAAAACAACTATCCAATGACAAAATTGAGAATCCGAATAACAGTCAATACTGATGATGAGTAATACAGTAATTTTGTGCAGGAAGTTATGGCACACTACCTGCTTTTTATGAGTAGATAAATGAGGAAGAAAGAACTGCAAACAGAAAAGACAACAAGACAAAAACAAAAATGTTAACATGGGTAGCAAAAATCTTGAATTTGGAGAATCCGGGTATCGATCCCGGTACTTCCCGCATACGAAGCGGGCGCTCTACCATTTGAGCTAGTCCCCCATTGTATAGATGCCTTAGCTATTACGAGGCTGTGGTGAAAAACGGGTTACCAGTTTTCGTCAGGTTTTACCGAAAATGAAAACGGAGATTTAAATACACCAGATTAACTAATTTAGAACAATAAAATAGACTTACTGCTATTTGTAAAATTTTGAAGAAAATAACTTGCCATATACTATTAAAAAATCAGTGTTGATCTGAACTTTGTCCAGTCTTTTGAAGTAAAATAATATTATATGGAGAATCTGGGCATCGATCCCGGTACCTATTGAACTGGTACTATAACACCAGTTATTTGTTGGCTTATTGGCTAAGACAGTTACTATCCAACTTCCCTGGTTTTTCGCTTTTCATGTCTTTCGAGCAAGATACAATAATGTGGCAGAAACCTTACGCAAGTTAAAATTTCATCCACACAATTCAATTTGATAAAAATCGTACAGAACTCCCTCCATGGAAGTCTCCGTGGCGCAATCGGCTAGCGCGTTCGACTGTTAATTATAACCGAAAGGTTGGTGGTTCAAGCCCACCCGGGGACGATTCTTTCTGTTTTGATAATTGTTTTCTATATAGTTAGCGTCAAGAGTCCATCCCGTTAGCGTAATTTTTAGTTGTAGGTCATGTTAGTAGGTCTTAGTAGGTCTTCTCAAACAAACAGCCACTGCGCGGATGTGATGTGAATAAACCGTTATTATCGCGATCGTTATCATTACTGGTTTTTTGACGGTTGAAGCAAATTTGGCTGTAATTTTTAAAATCGTGGATACGCGAAGAGTAGAAACGTGTTTCTTGCGGGGACTCCGATATGCAAATGTGTCACTCACTCACTCAGGTGTAGACACTGTTCGTAATTAGTCGGCCCGAACGAGAACGCCCGAGGCCGACGCAATGTTGGACTAGTAACCGAGCCCGACGCCATATTGGAATAGTAACCGTGCAGTCAGCGCGATCCTCGCTATCGTGTGTGCGCGGTTACTACTCAAAGGATGTATCGTACCAGCCCGAATTGACGATTTTGTAGCTTTTACACGACCATTAATGTTAGGTGTTTCGCTAAATTGAAGTTGAGTTGACTTCGAATGTTCGAATTATTACTATGGCCTACTTGAGCGCTGAATTTCATGAACATTTGACTCGTCCAGGCGTTCAAAATGACCAATTGCGAATAAATGACCATTATAATATAGATAGGACCCTGCGCACGCTCTGATTGGTCAAAAACCCATGTTTTATCAGAGTATAAAGTGCTTTTAAAACATTACTTAAATGTAAATAGACGCCCTGGATTGCATTTGTCGCGTTAGTTTAACGACATTTCTTTGGTCGACTTCAGTCTCGTTTTGATGAATTTATATTTCTTTCTTCTTTCATTGCTGTAAGAGTAGTTCGCTCCAAAGTGGGGGACTGGGGGTGTGGACGGATAACTACGATGGACTAGCATACTCTCAGTTGTTTAATACAACGAAGGCTGGGATTAGATCTGCAGTGTGTGGGCTAGCAAGGCCCGGGTGCGGCCATTTAACCTTTCCTTACCATTCCGTGCCAAAGGAGGGCGTCAATTTCAGTTCCAAAAGATGAAATTAAACCTTTAACTGCCAGGTTACAATAAAGAAAGTCGCAAAGGAAAGAGTAATTCTTCAAAGAATCTTTGTGTTATCTGTGTTATAGAGCAGTTTTGAGAAAGGTTGCGTTACGAAAGCGTAAAACAGTACCGCGCGACAAATATACCGAAAGGTGCTCTAACTATTGAAAGGTGCTATAACTATTGAAAAACCAATGTTTGAGGCATGACCTGGTAACTAGGTTTAAGTTTTTTCCAAAAAATTTACTTAGAATTTCATTTTAGAAAAACATAATTAATAAAATTAATATGTTGCTTTTCATTCTAGTTCCTTGTTATTTAGAACACAAGCTACTGATATTCACGAGACATTATTGGAAAGTATACAAGAAACAACTGCCAATAAATAATTTCGGGATAACTATATTTCAACAAAAATGTCCTCATCATTTGAGAAAGCACGTTAACAATATATACATACATCTTAAAGAATAAAACCAAATCAGTTTGAACAAGGCCAATGAGCGGGTGCTGTTCCTCATCAGGTCAAACTTTTGACAACGGCGGTTCTTGTTCAAAGGCAGTAGTACTTAATAAAAAACGGCACGAGGATGATGTGTCTGGTCCGTTAGCTCAGTCGGTAGAGCGTGGTGCTGATAACGCCAAGGTCGTGAGTTCGACCCTCACACGGACCAACTTTTCCTTTTAAGTAAACCAGCTGGAAAATACTATTTTAAGATTTCTAACTGACTGTACTCTGATTTCTCTTTTCCTGTATTTTTTTTTTTTCATTAGTCTATTCCTCCTAATCGATTTAAAACAAGAGGTCTAGATCAAAATTACTTTAGATTAATGTTTCCCTAGAAGTCGTTGGAAATGTTTCCCGGCCAACAGAAACAGTTGGTTAAGTGATATTTTAATCTAGGGTTTCATGGTAGTCAGTTGGAATTGTCTGCAAAAAAAGGAGGAAGGTGTTCCGTTGTTTCATATGGCCGTTGTGACGTCACAAAAACCATCGTAATATTGCCTGCTTCGTTATTATGTTGTGTTCATTGACAAAAGAGTATTACAAAGGGCCTGTCCGGGAGTCGAACCGGCACCTCTCACAATGCACCCACTAGACCAACAGGCCAAACATGGTTGAACGTCATTTGACAAAGGTCTAAATCTACTTCTCTCTGTCGAACTGGTTCTATAACACCTGTTTTGTGTTGTCTCATTGGCCAAGACAGTTACTACCCAACTCCCCCGGTTTTTTGCTTTTCATGTCTTTCGAGCAAGATACAATAATGTAACAGAAACCTTACGCAAGTTAGAATTTCTTCCAAAAAATTTGATGAAAATTGTTCAAAATGTTTTCATGGAAGTCTCCATGGCGCAATCGGTTAGCGCATTCGGCTGTTAACCGAAAGGTTGGTGGTTCAAGCCCACCCGGGCACGGTTCTTTTTGTTTTGATAATTATTTTCTATATAGTTAGCGTCAGGATTCCATCCATCCATCCTGTTAGCGTAATTTTTAGTTGTATTGCATGTAAGTAGGTCTATTCAGACAAACAGCCACTGCGCGGGTGTGATGTGAATAAACCGTTATTATCGTGATGGTTATCATTATTGGTTTTTTGACGGTTGAAGCAAATTTGGCTGTAATATTTTATAAAAGGGTACAAATTTGCCCGTATTTGAGTAATCCAATTAGTCCTATAATTTGTGCATTTATTATGAATTCTTTAATCTTTGACTGTTTGCCTAATTAAGGTAATTACATCACCACACCGCTGCGCGCTTTAATCACCCGCTCCCATAACTAAAAGTTGAAGGACTTGAACATAAGCGTATCTTTTTGTGGTGTATTAAAACGTTCATTTCTAAACAGCATAAATTTCCCATAGTGATTCGTTTAGTTCTTGATTAAGGATATCTGAGACATTTGACGGCTAATATTGGCTTGCTCATTTGACGGTTGACGGTTAACTCCACTGAGATCCTCTGTCTAACGCTAAAACAAGGATAGCATCGTCTTTGAAAACCTTCAATATTGAACATCGTGAAAAGTAGGCAAATGTTCAACTGTTTGCTGTACTTCGTAGACTTATTTTTTCTGCCTTCCTGATCAAAAAACTAGAAACTACGAGTTCCTGATTAACACACCACTGAGCAATACAGCTTTCAGTCGTAACAGCTTTCCGTAGTGTAGTGGTTATCACGTCCGCTTTACACGCGGAATGTCGCCGGTTCGAGCCAGGCCGGAAACACATGATTGTTTTTTCTACGACACTAAATCTTGCTACCAACTCTAGCCAGCTCTTACAAAATTTTGAGTCAGCGAAAACAAAACAAAAAGAAAAAAACGAAAGGTGTTGACGTAACTGAGCTTATTTAATTTTTTATCCTTCAGCAACTTCATATAAATAAATAACGCTATCGAGCTATGATCTTAACAAAGCTTATGTTGCTGATTGTTAGTGGATTGGTAGCCAGAAATGTATGAGTTTCAGCTGGAGAAACCAAAAGTCTCTCTGCTATAAAATGACGGTTGAATGCAATTTCTGTGTTAAATGAAAGCTTTCAAATGACCCAAGGACAAAAACCATCGCTTTAAACTTTTCCGTTCATTTTGTTTTGCTCCAAGGTAATTTAAATGGAATAACTAATCAATTTCTTTTTTACGCTTTGCTAATAAGATCTGGCGAAAAATAAGACGATGACATCGACCACTTCATGATCGCATCAGTCCAAACAATCCATAACCTTAACCCCTAATATATAGATTTAGGCCAGCCTAAAAGCGTAGCTCCTGGGTCGGGTTGTTCAAAGCCCGATTAAGCTAACCCAGAAAAAGGTAGAATTTTGATTTAAGTTTTGTAACTTTGTAGTGTATATTGTACTATTGTACTGTATATTGTTTGGCCTTCTGTTTTGAGTTTTAATAATTACCATATACACAAAACAAAACAGCAAAATACATTTGGATAGAAGAAAAAGTTATAATTCGATTAGCTTTTAATCCTGGGTTAGCGTAAACCGGCTTCTGAACAATCCTGCCCTGTTTCCAACAAGCTAACCCAATATGAGCCCGCGATCCAATCGAAACCAGCACTTGGTCAGCGGTCAACTTCAAAAAAACGCGTGACCTCGAGGAGCCCGCGATATGGTCACGTGATACTGGTCAGCGGATACCTTGCTTTGACATGTGTCAATTGATTATAACATGGATGTCCAATATCAAGGAAGTACACGGTAGACCAAGGCTACATGTCTCTGTCAACCTATTATTTGGAGTATGACCGCCATGTTGGGCAACTTCGCCGTCGCCGTCGTCGTCGTCGTGCGTACGCGCCCATGAGCAATACCGCTAGCCATGATAACCATGAGAAAATCAACTCATGGGTTTCCTTTTCTTTCCTATATGAGCATGGGGCTCCGCTTGGCGGCCCCTCGGGCTGCCGGAGCTCCGCTGTTATTGTATAGCCTGATGTGAACATCTTTGAGGGTGTAGAGTATTTTGGCAGGTTGCTTAAACATTTCGCCGGTATCAGGAGAGCAAGGTAATTCCTCTCAAACTATTTTTAGTAGCCAGTTCTCCCGCGGATAATGTTAGCGCTGACGCGCGTTGCGTTGATGTTTTCTTGGAGGATGAAAATGCACGTATTAAAACCGCTTGGGATTCTCTTGGGCTGTGTCTAAAATTCGCTTTAAATTGATCAGCGGATTCACGAAAAGTCTCACAGGAAGCGAAGGAGAGAGGGAAAGAGCGAGTGAATGTCTCAACCATACCTAGAATTTGGAAAATACTAGTTTGCTAAAAAATTATTGTTATGATTATTTTAATTATTATTATTTATTTATTTTTAGAAAAACAATTTGGGCCTGTCCGGGAGTCGAACCCGGGACCTCTCGCACCCTAAGCGAGAATCATGCCACTAGACCAACAGGCCAAACGTGGTTAAGGATTTATTTGATAAAGGTCTTAACCTACTTCTCTCTATTGAACTGGCACTATATAACACCAGTTATTTGTTGGCTTATTGACTAAGACAGTTACTATGCAACTTCTCTGGTTTTTCGCTTTTCATGTCTTTCGAGCAAGATACAATAATTTAGCAGAAATCTTACGCAAGTTAAAATTTCATCCACAAAAATAAATTTGATGAAAATTTTTCAAAATTCTCTGAAAGTAAGTCTCCGTGGCGCAATCGGTTTGCGCGTTCGGCTGTTAACCGAAAGGTTGGTGGTTCAAGCCCACCCGGGGACGATTCTTTCTGTTTTGATAATTGTTTTCTATATAGTTAGCGTCAAGACTCCATCCTGTTAGCATAATTTGAAGTGGTATTACATGTTAGTAGGTCTTCTCAAACAAACAGCCACTGCGCGGATGTGATGTGAATAAACTGTTATTATTGTGATTGTTATCATTATTGGTTTTTTGACGGTTGAAGCAAATTTGGCTGTAATTTTTCATAAAAGAGTGCAAATTTGTCCATATTTAAATAATCCAATTAGTACTATAATTTGTGCATTCAATGTTACGCCCTTAGTTTTCAAATGTTTGTCTTATTAACTCTATTACCGCCACGCGCATTAATCGCCTGCTCCCGTGACTAGAAGTTAAACGACTTAAACATAAGCATACTTTTTGTGATATATTAAAACACTCCGTTATAAACAGGATACTTTGCCCATACTCAATCGTTTAGTTCTTAATTAAGGATATCTGAGACATTTGACGGCTAATATTGGCTCGCTCATGTGACGGTTGACGGTAAAAATATTGCGGTTTTGACGGTTGACGGTTAATGTCTTGGCCATTTGACGGTTAACCCCATTGAGATCCTCTGCCTAACGTTAAAAACAAGGCGGATAACGTTGTTTTTGAAAAACTTCAATATTGAGCATCGCGAGAAGTAGGCAGATGTTTAACTCTTTGTTGTACTTCCTAGACTGACTTTTTCTGTCTCCCTGATCAAAAAACTAGAAACTACCAGTTCCTGATTGGCACACCACTGAGTATGGCTGCTTTCATTGGTAACCGGTTTCCGTAGTGTAGTGGTTATCACGTCCGCTTTACACGTGGAACTACGCCGGTTCGAGCCTGGCCAGAAACAACCTTTTTTAAACTCGTGGATACGCGAAGCGTAGAAACGTGTTTCTTGCGGGGACTGCGATACGCAAATGTGTCACTCGCTCACTCACTCACTCACTCAGGTGTAGACACTGCTCGTAATTAGTCCGCCCGAACGAGAGCACCATGTCGGAATAATAACCGCGCCCGACGGCATATTGAAATAGTAACCGTGCAGTCAGTTAATATTAGGTGTTTCGCTAAATTGAAGTGGAGTTGACTTCGAATGTTCGAATTAGTACTATGGCCAACTTGAAGGCTGAATTTCAGGAGCATTTGAGTCGTCCAGGCGTTCAAAATGACCAGATGTGCATTTGTTTGCTGGAAAGTGACCTGAAAAGCTAATGTGGTATGCTTTGATGAGAATGTGTCTTATTCCTCGACCATAATGAGCTTATATGAGCGAAACGAACAACTTTTAATGAACGAAACAGTTATTGAATACAAGAGAAACATCGGCACCATTGTATAATATTGTAATTTCATTCTTATAATTTAGTAACATCTAAACCAGCTAGCCGAAATATTGTTTTAACTCTACGACGTTGTGTCAGCCTTGCAGTAGTGACGTATTATCGTTTTACTTTTCAAGGTTGGCTGATTAGATCTGCTGTGAGATCCAACGTTCAATCAAGCAGGACCTTCGTTCACCGCTTTGCAGTTTAAACATTCAATAAGTTTTTCAGGCTGAGTTGTCCATGTTCAACCGGCATCGATTTAAGTTTAGATTAAAGCTGTGTTCTCTATACTTGTCTTGTTTATTTTAGTACATTGATCTGAACTCTAAGTGGGATGTGAAATGCACATAAACTTGGAAAGAAACTCCCAAATACTTGACTTTGATAAGCCTAAATGATGTTTACCCTGTCTTTTGTTTACACTTTTGCTTCCTGATTGAAAAGATAACAAAACGAAAGAAACCCCCTCGGAGCTTGTCCCCAATTATTAGTTAATACTAAATACATTGACACTTCAATAAAGCTGTTATTATTATTGTTGGAACACATATTTATGGTCGACAGATTTGTCGGATCAACACTGAAAACCGTTGCAAAAGAGTCTACTTATTTTGATTTATTTTACGTGCAATATATATAGAGACAAGCGGTTCCAACTTGGAAAAAAAGTGCTGTCTCATAAGAAACCTTACCTATAACCTTGAATGAAATGCAATGAAACGTTTGTGAGCTCCTACCACTTGAATACATGCCAATTTTTCTAGCAGGCAGATCAACATCAAGATCTAGGTTTGAGGGAAAGGGGGGAGGGGGGAAGAGTATTCTATGATTTGTTGGACAGGAGTGTCCTCTGTGACCCAAGAACCCTTAGTCTTTACCACTCCATGTTTTGTTGCAATTTTGCCACCCTAGCTATTCTGGACGTATGTCTTTGTGATATGTGTGCAAAACAAAGCCAACGAAAAAAGCCTACACTTTGTGAGTTAAGTGCGACCTTACATGGTACAAACCCGCCTTGTTTTAACAGCATTTAATAATACACCAGTAATTGCAAGTTCACTAATATGTTTCATCTCTAGATTACCTAATCCACGAGTTTGGCCATAGGTCTCCTTTGATTTTTTCAATGAGACGATATCTTGCTACCCAACAGTAGCCAGCTCTTTGAAAATTTTGAGCCATGGCCAACAAACAAAAATAAACGGAAAGACATTGACGTCTAACTGAGCTTATTTAATTTTTTATCCTTCGGTAACTTCATATTAAGATCGATGCCTTAAATAACGCTACCGCGCTATGAACTTAAAAAAGCTTATGTTACTGATTGTTAGTGGATTGGTAGCAAGAAATGTACGAGTTTCAGTCGGAGAAACCAAACGTATATTCGCAATTAGTTGACGGTTGAATGCAATTTTTGTGTTAAATAACGCTTTTCATATCATCCAACGACTAAAACCATCGTTTTAAACTTTTCTGTTCAGTTGTTTTGTTCCAGGGTATTTTAAATGGAATAATTACGAACCAACTAATTTCTTTAATACGTTTTGCTGACAAGATTTGGCGAAAAGGAAAGATGGTGAAATCAAACCATTCCATTCCAAACAAACCATAACCTTAACCCAGATTATTGCATAGCGCCGATGTGAACATCTTTGAGGGTGTAGAGTAATTTAGCAGTTCGCTTAAACATTTCGCCGGGTATCAGGAGAGAATGAAGAGTGAGATAGTTAATCCCAAATATGTCTCAACATAATTCCTCTCAAACTATTTTTAGATATAGTATCCAGTTCTCCCGCACATAATGTTAGCACGCGCATTGCGTTGATGTTTTCTTGAATGATGAAAATGCACATGTTAAAACCGCTTGGGCAGCCTTTGGGCTGTGACGAAAATTCTAACTTAAGACCGGTTACCTCCAAACTCTTCTGGGATTTACAATGGTTGGTGGACACACGAAAAGTCTAATAGGAAGCGAACGAGCGAGGGAAAGATCGAGTGAGTGTCCCATCCATACCTACAGCTTGAAAAATACTTTGTTTTTCGAAGTTCAGATTTATGTAAATGTTGTTGCATCACATGTGTAAACTCATCTGAGAACAGTCGTAGGGCCCCAATGAAGAACACCGTTGATTATCATTATTTTAATTATTACTTGAAAAGAAAAACAATTTGGGCCTGTCCGGGAGTCGAACCCGGGACCTCTCGCACCCAAAACGAGAATCATGCCACTAGACCAACAGGCCAGACATACAGTATATGTTCAGACAAATGCTTTAATCTGCTACTCCCTTAACTCAGCTGGTGTTTTGATATATACCTGTTCTGTGTTGTGTTGTAGTTACCAGTCCAACTCCGCTGATTAACGGAGTTTTCCGCGTCATGCCAATAAAGCAATTCTGACTCAGCACTAACACGAGACATTCAATGGGAATAGTTTATTGAGGATGCGTCAGTCAGCTATCTGATGCAAATGTATTCCGTCTAATAAGAAAATCTATCTCCTTGCAAATTAAAACTGTTGGTTCTAACAATTAGAACCTGTGCTACGCCAAATACGAAAAACTACTAAAAGCGTACCCTTAAGTTATGGTTAAAAAATGTGTAGAAACGTACTCCTCAGAACCCCGAGGAAAGGGTACAAATCGATAAGCTAGAACATTTTACAAGACGCTGTTAAAACAAAGCTTAATAAAATTTTGGATAAACACGAAGACTGACCGATCAAGAATGACGTAAGTCTCCTGCCAAAAGGCAAAAAAGTCCTTAAACATCCCAGGACAACCCGCGAGCCTCTCCGTCATGCTCTCAGAATAGTAATCTCTGAGTAATTCGTCCCTCGATCGTCAGAAATTACATATTTCAAAAACGCAATTAAATTTGTTGCTTTCTCGGTACAAGCTACAAGATGAAAAAAGAAAAAAAAAAAAAAAAGAACATGCCCGTCTTGATTGACAGACGTCACAAAACCATGAATATCAACAAGCGAACGATTGCGATCAGTTGGTCAAATGTCTGAAAAAAATGAAACCAATTTTATCCCTTATCTGATCAGAATGCAAAAAAAAGCCAAGCAGTGAAACAGACATAGAAACACAATCATTACCCCCACATAAGGAAAAAAAAACCACACAGTTCTTAATTTTAACAATAATTCTATTATGAAGAGAACACAAATCTCTTTCCTTGCTACCAGATGTTTCTTTCTCAAATCCATGAAGTCGCCGTAGCTCAGTTGGTTAGAGCGCCTGTCTTGTAAACAGGAGGTCATGAGTTCAAATCCCATCGGTGCCTTAGAGGGGTCGAACGTTTTAATTCTCAATACTTTTTCATTACTTTTGTTCATCGAAGCTTCACATATTGTTTAACAGGGAATTTTTGTAAGGTTGTGTTATCCAATAATAGTTTTATATTTAAGGGCCACGAAGGGGTTGACTGAAAAAATTACATGACGGTACATTTAAAGTGCTACTATATATCATGAAATTCGCATCTTTCCTATCTAAGCCATTTTAAAACACAAAAAAGTAGACTGTACGAGAAGAAAACGCTGTTTACTATTTCAAAGATCTTTTTTCGTTCCAGAGATATTCAAGATTTTAAAATGCGCAAATATGCGGTGAGATTCTATTAGATGTGCTCCACAATATGAGCTAAACAGTTCTGTTACCATGGGAACATGCTAGGGTCCACACCTCCTCGATATTAAAAGCTTTTCTGGCCACCTTTGGCGTTCCATTTGATATTTGCCAGTGGTGCCTCATCTGCATGATCCAGCTAGCATATAAGTATGTTAGGTGGTGTTTGTGGCCTCGTTTAATGTTTTTCCAGCTGAAAATCACTAAAATATTTGAATCAGATTGGAGGGGAATGGAAAACAGTTAGTTGCCCTGGAAACAATGGTTCACTGGTTTCCGCTCCAAATTGACCAAGATAGCTTTATTTATATATCCGATATAATATTGAGCTGTCTTTCATTTGCATATTTTACACATTTTTCAAACTTAAATATCTCCGGAACTAATGCAGATATTTGCAAGCGGCAAACGGCGTTTTTAATATTTTGTGGAATTCCATGTGATTCACCCAAAAATTCAAGGAGTAAAATTTGATCATAGTACCACGTTAACGTGGTTTAGAAATACCTCGTTTTAAGATCACTAGAGGTTCACCGAGGTTTCCGTAGTGTAGTGACTATCACGTCCGCCTCACACGCGGTAGGTCCCGGGCTCGACTCCCGGAGAGGCCCTTTTTTAAATACTCTGAACACGACATCAAAACGAATAAACAAGCTACGATGGCTTATGCCATATGAAACAGTGAATTACCTTCCCCCAATAAAACAAATTTCTTTCATTTTTGTGCAAACAATTCTAACTGACCAAAATGAAGCCTCTTTATATTAGAATATGGCTAAATCAAGTGTTTCTGCAGGGGCACCCAACGACCGTTTTCTCTCGAGTGCTGTTAGGCGCTGTTTTAGGCTATCTGGAGTACTTTTAAAGCTCTGTAGGTTAATTTTAGGTTGCACTAAAAAAGTGTTATCTGTTCGGATATTCTAGGGGAACTTGAGTATTCTCGAATTTATTAGGGCTTTTTTGTCCATTTCCCGAAAACCTTAGGTCTTATCGCCTTTCCGAAAATGATAGCTGACCTTTTTTCGGTACCCAAAACGACATTTTCAACAGTCCGAAAACAACAGACGTTAAATTTCTCATATCACGAAAGTTCGAGGTGCCAATTCTCTCAAGAAAATCAGAGGGGATTAAAGGCCTTCCGAACAGATAATTTACCGAAACCATCCGTTGGGTGCCCCTGTTTCTGTTGGCATCCATATTTTTCAAACCGGTACTTTCCAGCCCCCCCCCCCCCCCCGGGGGGGAGAATACTGCCATATATGGGCTATATAGGTGAGTGCCGCAGTAAAGGGTATGGTTTTCAAGCAGTTTACTCTAGCATGGTGTTCATAAATCAGAGCGTTTGGGTCTAGAATAGAGTATCATTTTTCACGAAACTGACCAGTTGGTTGAAGATTTTATCTACACTAAGGAAACCAGGAATTGCCACTCAAAAATATAAAAAAATGAAATCGGCAGGTTTAAACTTTTGCAACTCAGCCTCAACAGCGTCGATAGATGACTATCATAAAACACTACTGGATATTTTTAACTGGGGTCCCAGCGGAACATCTCCACCCAGAAATCCCTGAAGTACCCCCCTCCCCGGGTTCTCAGCTACATGTAGTAACATTATAGACAAAGGAAAATTTGATCTAGTCCTTTTGTTTTGTAGCGATCAAAAAAATATATAAAAACAGGTTTTTAATTGAAATAAGGTCAAGGATTAGGAAAAGAGAAATCAGGTAAATCAGATAAAAATCTTAACATAGTATTTTCCAGTTGATTTAGTTAAAAGAAATATTGGTCCGTGTGAGGGTCAAACTTACGACTTTGGGGTTATCAGCACCACGCTCTGCCGACTGAGCTAACGGACCAGACACATTAACCTCAGTGCCGTCTTTTATTATGTTATACTGCCTTTGTACAAGAAATTTACCATAAGTTGGGTCCGGTGAGATACAGCAAACGCTTAATGATGTCAGATTATTGTTTCTCTGAGATACTTTAATATCCTTAACAGATATTCAAATTTGCAAATTAAAATTTGTCTGATAGTTGTAGCTTTTCCGCAATAAAAATTCATTCCACACACTATATATAGCCTCAAGATCAAGTGTATAAAGATATCAATGGGGGTCTTTCATTGAACACTGCCGTGAGCAGCTTCGTTGTATCAGAAACGAGCGAAAAAAAAACAATGCTTGGTTTGAGTGAAAAGATCAGGTCAGGGTTATTTTCTTCCTCGCGCGCATTCCGAACTGTGTGTTTTGGCTCTCCGAAATAGGCTCACCGAAGCAAAAGTAAATGGTCTGCTACACAAATTTTTTAAACCATGAAAATTTATTTCAAACTTTTTAAAAACGGGCCTGCTTTGTTTTCCATCTAGTCCTTATCAAAAATGGAAAGGAAATTTTAATTTACTTTTAAAAAAAGCAGTATAAACATGTTAATAGAGTTGCGTTGGTTGTCCTATTAGCGAAGCAAAAAGCTGCGCAGGATGACAGCACGTGTGATTCTCTTCACACCCTGTTTCTATAGCAGAAATAAGAAGATTGAAAATTAACTGAAGACAACGATAGCTTTGCTAAGAATCTGCGATGAATGAATGAATATTACTTATTAAAAACAATGGAACTTAAGTTATAAGATTGTGGTTTCATGTCGATGTTGCGATAAGAAACCTATGTAAAAATTTCCCCAAAAATCCACTGTGGGGAACAAGATTGTGACCGGTGCATTTACTAATAATTCTTAGCGTCAATATCCGTAATAAACGCTCCTGAAAAATGCACAGAAAACTTTCTAAAGCTTTAAACCCAGCGTGCACAATGAATTTAATACAGTAACAAATGTTGCAAAGATATTAATTGATAATCCAGGTACGCCATGCATTCAGTGTGGCAAAATGTACAGCCGCCATTGTTTCCCACTGTGGATTTTGGCGTACTGTTAGAGACGCCACGACACCTTGTGTGCAAGAAGCCGCACTTAGGCTCCGCCACCAGTGAGCCAGCTCATCTTAAAGATTTAAGTAAATAACAATCGCATTCAATAAATATATTTTCAATGAAAATCTGCTTAACATCGAGAGTATGGTGCGTTCACGGTTTCCTACAGAAAATTTCAATGCACAACTTGTGAGACAAATATTTAATGGCAAATTGATTAAAAAAAAAAAAAAATTGGAGAATCCGAATAACAGTCAATACTGATGATGAGTAATACAGTAATTTTGTTGCAGGAAGTTATGGCACTCTACCTGCGTTTTATGAGCAGATAGATGAGAAAAAAGAACTGCAAACAAAAAAGACAAAAAGACAAAAAAAAGTGTTATCATGGGTAGTAAACGCATGCGAAGTGTGCGCGCTACCATTTGGGCTAATTCCCCATTGTACAGATGCCTTAACTATTGCGAGGCTATTTTGATAAACTGCTCACCAGTTTTCGTCAAGTGTTACCGAAAATGAAAGAGGAGATTTAAATACACCACATTAAAGAATTTAGAGCATTTAAAAATACTTACTGCTATTTGTAAAATTTTGAAGAAAGTAACTTGCCAATTAAAAAGTCACTCTTGATCTAAAGTTTGTCTTTTGGAGTAAAATAATATTATATGGAGAATCCGGGCATCGATCCCGGTACCTCCCGCATGCAAAGCGGGCGCTCTGCCATTTGAGCTAATCCCCCGATTGTTACATGAAAAAACAGAGTCTTAGATAAAATAAATTACTAGTTTTGGAAGAATTTTTGAACATTTTTGAGCATATATGGTACAAGCTATTGTCATAATTTTACAACAGAAAAATAACTACTTAATAACTTAACTGTCTGCTATTATACTTTAACATCTCTCAATTATGGTTAATTTACTGGTCAAAATTACTATTACTTGAGTATATTTTCACCCTCAAAATATAAGATGCCATAAAACAGTTCATAAAGAAATCGAGCATGCAATCATAATAACACTGCCGAAGTCAAAAAAAAAAAAAAAAAAAATTAAAAAAAATGTTTCCGACCGGGCTCGAACCGGCGACCTTCCGCGTGTAAAGCGGACGTGATAACCACTACACTACGGAAACCAGATACGAATAGTTGCTGCTATTAACCGTCATACGACCAAAAAATTAACCGTCAAAACCGCAATATTTTTACCGTCAATCGTCAAATGAGCAAGCCAATATTAGCCGTCAAATGTGTTAGATATCCTTAATTTAGAACTGAACGATTGGCTAAGTCAAGTTATGCTGTTTAGAAACGAACGTTTTAATATATCACAAAAAAGATACACGTATGTTCAAGTCCTTTAGCTTCTAGTCACGGAGGCAGGCGATTAACGCGTGCGGCGGTAATAGAGGTGATATGATTATGTTAATTGGACAAACATTTGACTGAAGAATAACGACCTCATATTTAATGCACAAATTACAGGACTAATTGGATTACTCAAATATGGGCGGATTTGTACCCTTTTATGAAAAATTACAGCCAAATTCACTTCAACCGTCAACGATCACGATCACGATAATAACGGTTTATTCACATCACTTCCGCGCAGTACCTGTTTATTTGAGAAGATCTACTTACATGTATTACAACTAAAAATTATGCAAACAGGATGGATGGATGGAATCCTGACTCTAACTATATAGAAAATAATTACGAAAACAAAAAGAACCGTCCCCGGGTGGACTTGAACCACCAACCTTTCGGTTAACAGCCCAATGCGCTAACCGATTGCGCCACGGAGACTTCCTTCGAACGATTTTGTACAATTTTCATCAAATTTATTTTTGTGGATGAAATTTTAACTTGTGTAAGGTTTCTGCTACCTTGTATCATGCTCGAAAGACATGAAAAGCGAAAACCCGGAAGATTTGGATAGTAAATATCTTGGCCAATGAGACAACACATAACAGGTGTTACAGTACCAGTTGAACAGAAAAAGGTAGTGTTCGTGAGCGGTAAAGGGAAACGGTACTCGGCCAAAACACTTCAAAATCGGTAAAACGGTAAACTCCAAATGGCGCAAAACTCTCTAAAAGGCACAACAACTGCTCACTGGAAACTGTCTAAAACTCTGTCAAAAAACATCCACGCAACTTAAATTCGTACGCGCAAAGAACGTACGCGTAACTTAAATTCAAAATGTTTTCCTTCGCGCGCGCGCTATTCGCGCGTCACGCCACTTCGGACCTGTCTTCTCAACATTTTTCCCCTCCCCACACTGGGAGGTAGTCTTAGTGTGTCTCTAAATAACTGACTATCAATTAATTCCAAGCGGAATCAGTTTCGTAATTGGTCTAAGGCATTCGCGTCCTCTTTCCTCTTTGAGGTTTTTATCTCTGGCATTTCGCTAGGTCTGTTCAGGACTGGCATCTTTGACCACTCACTGGAATCCTTTGTTAACCAGTCGGGGCTATTCCACCACAAGGAACACCCGGCTAAACCTGAAGGGGTTGCACCTCTTTTGCACAAATCGGCTGGATTCTCCTCGGTAGAGACGTGCTGCCACTGTGACGGTTCGGTGAACATCTGTATTTCACCAATTCGGTTCGTTACAAAGGATCGGAAGTCTTCACCACGCCCTCGAAGCCACCATAGGACATCTGTACTGTCAGAATAAAACGTCACGCTCTGCATTGGTACTTCCAGGACCGTCAACAAGGACTGTGTTAAGCGCAGGCCAAGAATCGCGCCCATGAGCTCCAGTCTAGGGACTGTCATCGGAGTCAACGGTGCTACTTTGCTCTTGGCTGCAATAACGCGACTAGTGACGGCATCGTTATGATATTTGCACCGGATATTAACAGCTGCAACATAAGCTTGTTGAGAGGCGTCAACAAATGTCACAATGCGCTTCGACTTGACAGGCTCTGGACTTCGTAGGCATCGGGGAATCTTCACCTATTTCAGACTATTCAACTGCTCGAACCAATCTCCAATTTTGTTGGCTATTTCATCTTGTACTTCGTCATCCCAATCGTAACCTCGCATCCACAGCTCCTGAAGTAGAATATTGGCAACAATAAAGTACGGGCACACAAATCCCAGAGGATCAAATATCGTTGCCACTTTACGTAGGACGTTTCGCTTTGTTGTCTGGAAATCTGGCGAAACCGGAGAGGCGGTTACGGTAAACAAGTCCTCGGTGCTGTTCCACGAGATTTTTAGTGTCTTTACTATAGGATCTTGGCCGCTGTTTATCACGATCTCTGTAGCGCATTCTTCTATCGGAATGACTTCGATAACTTTTGGTGAGTTGGGGATCCACTTTCTGGCATGCATGTTGGCAATTCCCCACTGCGCTTTCAATTTACGGTACAGCTCCACTCCTTCTTCGTCATTTTCAACACTGTCAATAGAGTCGTCCATGTAGGTTGACTTAAGGACGGTTTCAGCGGCAAGGGGATAACGGTCTTGGTTTCTTCGAGCGTTCTCCTGTGCTACAAACTGCGACTCCATAGGGGCCGAATTCTTTCCAAACACTACACGGCTGAACTCGAATACGTCCGGCTCTCGGCTGGGGTCCAGGTCTCTCCACAACAGTCGGAAATGGGAACGGTACTGCTCCTCAATCTCTATTTGGAGGTACATTTCTTTTGTCACAAGCGATACCAACAGGGTTTCGACGGAAACAGACAAGCACGTTGAAAAGATCTTGCTATAGTATCGGTCCAGCATAGATCATGTCATTCAGAGAAATGCCATTGCATATAGCGGGACAGTCAAACACAATTCGTACTTTCGTTGTCGTT
>NW_028301564.1:8542500-8612500 GCF_042242905.1 Orbicella faveolata | reverse complement strand
ACTCAAAACACGAAACGACACCTCAAAGCAAACACCAGTTCATACCTTTCTCCCCTCGTAGTCGCCAGAAAATGTTCGTGAGCGGTAAACGGAAACGGTGCTCGACCAAAACACTTCAAAATCGTTAAAACGGTAAACTCTAAACGGCACAAAACTCTCTAAAAGGCATAACAACTGCTCACTGGAAACTGTCTAAAACTCTGCCGAAAAACGTCCACGCAACTTAAATTCGTGCGCGCAACTAACGTACGCGTAACTTAAATTCAAAATGCTTCCGTGCACGCGCGCGCTATTCGCGCATCACGCCACTTCGGACCTATCTTCTTAACAGGTAGATTAAGACCTTTGTCAAATGATGTCCAACCACGTGTGGCCTGTTGGTCTAGTGGTATGATTCTCGCTTTGGTGCCAGAGGTCCCGGGTTCCGCTCCTGGACAGGCCTTTTTTAATACTCTTTCGTCAATGAAAACAACATCATAACGAAACACAATTTTACGATGGTTTTTGTGACGTCACAACGGCCATATGAAACAACGGAATACCTTTCTTCTTTAAAGAATCACTTTTGTTTTTGCGCAGACAATTCCAAGTGACTACTACGAAGCCCTTCTAGATTAAAATATGACTTAACTAGGTGTTTCTGTTGGCCGGGAAACATTTCCAACGACTTCTTGAAAAATATCAAACTAAAGTAATTTTGATCTAGTCCTCTTGTTTTTAACTGATCAGGGGAAATTAACTAATGAAAAAAAATAAAGGAAAAGAGAAATCAGAGTACAGTCAGTTAGAAATCTTAAAAGTGCATTTTCCAGCTGGTTTACTTAAAAGGAAAAGTTGGTCCGTGTGAGGGTCGAACTCACGACCTTGGCGTTATCAGCACCACGCTCTGCCGACTGAGCTAACGGACCAGACAAATTAACCTCGGTGCCGTTTTTTTAAGTATTACTGCCTTTGTACAAGAACGTTATCAGAAGTTTGGCCTTATGAGGAACAGCATTGGCTTTGGTCAAAGTGATTTGGTTTTATTCTTTAAGATGTATGTATATATTGTTAACGAGCTTTCTCAAATGCATGATGAGGACATTTTGGTTGAAAGATAGTTATCCCGAAATTATTTATTGGCATTTGTTTCTCATGTACCTTCCAGTAATGTCTCATCAGTATCAGTAGCTTATGTTCTAAATAACAAGGAACTAGAATAAAAAGCAACATATTTTATTAAATGATCTGTTTTTCTAAAATGAAATTCTAAGTAAATTTTTTAGAAAAAAGCTTAAAACTAATTACCAGGTCGTGCCTCAAACATTGGTTTTTCAATAGTTATAGCAACTTGTATATGCTTACGCTTTGGGGAATTAGCTCAAATGGTAAAGCGCCCGCTTAGCATGCGGGAGGTACCGGGATCGATACCCAGTCTTTATATTATTAGCTAATATGCAGCTTTTATTCTTTTTGAAGACAGATGTTTTTCCGACCATTGTTGAACAAGTAACGGTTTGTAAACTTTTTATTTGGATAATTTTCTCTAGCTATCAGAGAAGACGCGAATACTCCTATTAATGAATTTTCCGCTGTCCCTCTGAAACAACGTGGACTTCAATCGACCAGCGGTAAAGCAACAATACCCGAAACACCTTTCGGTATTGGCGCGGGGTACGCTTTCAGTTACGCTTTTGTAACGCAACCTTTCTCATAACAGCCTTATAACGCAGATAACACAAAGACTCTTTGAAAAATTACTCTTGCCTTTACGACTCGCTTTATTGAAATCTGGAAGTTAAAGGTTGAATTTCATCTTTTAGAAGTGAAATTGCTGGCCTCCTTTGACACTGGATGGTAAGGAAACGTTAAATGGTCGCACCTGCGCCTTGCTAGCCCCCACACGGCAGAGCTTATCCCAGTCTCCGTTGAATTAAACAACTGAGAGTATTTTTCTGTCCATGGATGGGATGCTAGTCCATCGTAGTTATCCGCCCTCACACCCAGCCTCCCATCGTGGAGCGAACTACTCTTACAGCAATGAAAGAAGAAAGAAATGTAAACTCATCAAACGAGACAAGTCGACCAAAGAAATGTCGCTGAACTTACGCGACAAATGTAATCCAGGGCGTCTATTTACATTTGAGTAATGTTTTAAAAGCGCGTCGATAATTTGAGCTGTGAAATGCATAAATGAATGGATTTACCACAGAACTTATAAAAAGCAGCAATAGCCCAAAAGCCCGCACGGTTTGGCTTACCATCCGAAAATAGCGAAGGGCAGTAACAACACTGGCAGGTGAAACACACGCTCCGGAAACAAAAGTAACTGTCAGCGACATCTTCAAGAGTTGTTTTCGTTGTCGCATGAGTTTTTTTTTCTGGGATATTGCTATCAGGTGTAACCGCACTTATGTGATTGAGCGATTTCACAAGTTTGCTGTAGCGAAAGCTAATAACGAGAAAAGGAAGAGTGAAAACAAAAATTATGTAGAAGATAATGTGAGTTAACTCTGCGTTCTGCCTGTACATCTGTCGGCAAGCTGCTGTCTTGAACTTGTAGTTTGTGTACACAAACAACGGTGTGTTTAAGGCAACGGACGCCATCCATGTGCCAATAATCGCGTATCGAACCGTTTCTCTCGTAAGCTGCAACATCCGTAGAGATCTTACTACTGCGTTATAACGTTTTATTGCTAGGATTGTAAGCGTGAATACCGAGACAATCGTAGCATTCAGAGGAACGTTGAAGCCGACAGAGAACATACAGAGAACAGTTCCAACAGCTTCATCTGGAAGGACCCTAATCATTGGGATGAGGCAAAAACCACAAAACAGGAGACTTGTAACATCGGCAGCCACTAGATTTGCCAATAAATAATTCTGAGCGGTTTGAAGCGACTGGGTTCTCTTGATTATTAACAGGACTGAAATATTTCCAGCGATTCCAACTCCGATAACTACTGACGCTGACAAACAAATCAATAACTTGTCGATCGTAAGATAAAGTTTTCCATTTGAGGCTTTCTTAACCAACTCCAGTATTGTCTCGTTCGTTGTAGAATTCCCTGAAATGTTTAAAGACATTCTCTTTTTCAGATTCGTTACTTGGTAGCGATTGAAGATCTGTTGAACGTTGAAGTTTGTGCCAAAGCAAATGGCTTGTAACCAGTTAAAGTAAGCCTTCCTGAAAGATGTTATCAAAGCAATTGACCTTTAATGCAAAGGGGTAATCAATGGTTTTGTTGTGTATAAATGACAGCAAACGCAATTAAAAAAAATTGAATCGTTCTTCAGAGAATGAAATTGATTAACAATGAAATCTTGTGAAACTTTTTAATCCAGCTCGGTAGTTGGTACAGCGATGGCAGTTTTTATATTAATTTTGCTTTCTCGTGGGAGAGGAAATTAATTGAAAATTCGCCGATCGTAATCACTTAGTATTTACTTCATAGCGGGAAAGATTAAAACAAACAGAGCATTTAATCCACGTGCGAGAATCAGTTTTGTGTAAATGTAATTACCGACTGATGTTATAGATCGCCATCGATTTGAAAATAGCGTAAGGTTCAGCCTACTACTATATGCTGTTCTTAACAAATTTATACCGAGTTTTAGGTCTTTTCGGTTTGGTTCCTATTTAATGATGATGGACAGAAAGTAAAGCTGTTTTATTATTTTATTCACGCAGACGCTTTAATTCACTGAGGTTATGTTCCGCTAGAATCACGATTTTAATTTTTTGCTATGTAAGCAAAAGCCAAAGACCACACAGGTCCGACTGAGGTTCTCCCAAAGGTAATACTTTTTAATTGGAAACATACCCCATAAGAAAGAGTTGTTGAATCTGGGAAAATAATGATTTTGAAGAAAAACACAATCTGGAGAATCCGGGTATTGATCCCAGCACCTTTCGCATGCTAAGCGGACGCTCTACCATTTGAACTAATTCCCCAGAAGCTCTTGATGCCAAATGGCTAAGTGGGTTCTCAATCTCACTGTACCCAAGCCTTCGTATTACAGCTCACTCATATAAATAAGACAGCAACGAGAATAAAGAGCGTGGTGCTGATAACGCCAAGGTCGTGAGTTCGACCCTCACACATACGGACCATCTTCTTGCTTAAGTAAGCCAGCTGAGATAACACTATCTACTGATTTGTTTCTGATTTCTGTTTTTAAACAGAAGTAAACTCAGCGACCTATTTTGCGCTTAGAACAGAAAATTCTACGGTTAAATAGTGGTACTGTTGAATTTGATCGGTTAGAAATTACAAATTCAGAAACTTATATGTTATATAATATATGAAACATTTTTCGCACGGTAACGTAAAAATCCCAATAATTCCGGCCCATGCAGTACCTGTCTTTTCCTTTTTTGTTTTTATTTGCACGTTGCTTTGATTAAAAAAGAAAGAAAGAAGAAGCAACAAAATATGGCGACACAATCCATAAGTTGATCCGGAAAATCTCACACTTTAATTTTTTTGATGTTACTCAACGTGAAGGTAGTAACGTACTGGTAAATTAACCTGTTTTAAATCAGATTTACCGTAGTTTGTAGTATGTATTCATTTTTTTGGCCTAATGGTCTAGTGGTATGATTCTCGCTTCGGGTGCGAGAGGTCCCCGGTTCGACTCCCGGATAGGCCCCATGTTTAATATTTTGTCAAAATATTTTACAAGTCGTAACAGCATCGATTTCTTTGGCTCTTTTTCATGACTGGCGTATTGCATGTAAAGAACTGAACGAACGGGCGAAAGAAGAAAAGCGAAGAAAGTAAGCGAAAAAGATACTTCATTCTTACGCAAAAGCTAGGGCTTGCGTTGAACTGTGAAACTCTCCCTTTGATTTGTTTACCATATACAAAGCCTTCTTTGAACATGTTTTAATAAATATCTGCTGCCCTGGAAATGTCTTTTTTTAAATGAACAACGAAACATTTCCCGCGCAAAGAAAGTAAAAAGAAAAACACAAATTTGGCTTGCTATTGTTTGCGTGCAGTTCTTATCAAAACAGAAGAGGGAGTTTTTTAAACTGCTTTTAAAAAAAGTAGTATAAACATGCTGATAGAGTTGTACTTGGTTGTCCTATTAGTGAAGCAAAAAGCTGCGTATGATGACAGCACGTGTGACTCTCTTCACACCCTGTTTGCAGAGCAGAAATTAGAAGATTAAAAATTAACTGAAGGCAACCACAGCTTTGCTAAGAATCTGGAATGAATGAATGAATGAATGATCATTACTTACTAAACACGATGAAATTTAAGCTATAAGCTTGTGGGTTCATGTCGATGTCGCGATAAGAAAACCCATCCAAAATTATCCCAAAAAAATCCACTGTGGGCAACAAGATGGCGACTGGTGGATTTAACAATAGTTTTTAGCGTCAACTGAATCCCTAAGAAACGCTCATGAAAAACGCACAGAAAACTTCCTAAAACTTTAAACCTAGCGTACACAATTAATGCAATTCAGCGACAAGTGTTGTAATACTTTGATAATCCAGGTACGCCATCCATTGTCCTAAAATGTACAGCCGCCATTTTTTCCCACTGTGGATTTTGGCGCGCTGTTGCTGACGCCACGACACTGCCGAAGATTTAAGAAAATAATGATCGCATTCAATAGATATATTTTCAATGAAAATCTGCTTAACATTGAGAGATGGTGCGTTCACGGTTTCCTACAGAAAATTTTAATGCACGTTTTAAAATATAACAATAATAAACAAATATCCAACGACAAATCGATAATAAAAAATTGGAGAATGCGAATAACAGTGAATACTGACGATGAGTAATACAGTGATTTTGTGTAGGAAGTCATGGCACACTACCTGCGTTTTAAGAGCAGATAAATGAGGAAAAAAGAACTGCAAACGGAAAAGAAAAGACCAATAAATACACCACGTTAACTAATTTAAAACTAGTAGTAATCAGAGATTATGAGAGTGTATTCGACGCTCTCACTTTAATATATATATACCGTAAATAAATGATTTCATTAGCTGCCTTTCAACTTTTTCAGCAGCAATCGAGGTTTTACAGTCAGATATGCATAGTGTCAAAGTCCATGCTAGTGAAGAGGTCACGATTTGTTGATACGTTGCGTGACGCTGCCAGTTTCTGTAGATTCTCAAGTTTCATAGAATATTTAAATTACGTACATTATTCTGAGCTAGCATTTGCAATCGCGTGTTCGTTTCGCGTGGTCGTTTATCGTAAACAAACTCCGTGCGATTAATTTGAGTATTTCCCCTGATGAATAAAGTAGTCTTATGGGTCTTGCCTTCAGAGTACTTTTCCACCGATTCCAAACAATAAAGTTTCGACCGGATATAGACTGAGCAATCTGTCGCGACTGGAACTAATCAACAAATGCAATCAAAATGTAGCTGTTCCCACGGTCATCATCCAAAGCCAAGTGGTGTTAATAAACAAGGACAATTCCCTCAGATTTCGATAAATGCTACCGTCGAAGGGTGTAAATTTGCCAAAATCTAACGCAGAGAGCACATAATAGCGAAGCGTACGGCGACTGAATGGAAAGAAGTCAAAGAAAGATCCATCGGAAAGACGAGCTCACATAACCTGCTCACATACTCACATGTTCGCCACATGTCTTATCACATGTATTAGCATTTTAAAACGGTACCAGTTTACTGACTGTGACATGGCCCTGCAAAAGTCAAGCGGGGTGGCCATTTTGGTGTCCTGACAGGAATGTGTTTTTTTCGGCCTATAACCGTGCACAGCAACACCAACTCTGAAAAGCCACAGGTCAAAATTAGGTTTGCGTTCCACGTCGTCGAACGCAACAATTAAAAAGAGTTACTGCTATTTGTAAAATTTGGAAGAAAATAACTTGCCAAATAATAGTAAAAAATCACTCTTGATCTGAATTCTGTCTGTTAGAGTGAAATAACATCTTTTGGAGAATCCGGGTATCGATACCGGTACCTCCTGCATGCAAAGCGGGCGCTCTACCATTTGGGCTAAATCCCCCGATTGTTACATGAAAATCAGAGTCTTAGATAAAAGAAATTACTAGTTTTGGAAGAATTTTTGTCATAATATTACTATTGTCATGAGATTACAACAGAAAAATAACTACTAAATAATTGAAATGGCGCAGAAAAATCTTCTATTTTATTTTGACATCCCTCAATTGTGGTTAATTTACTTGACAAGATTAGTATTACTTGAGTATATTTTCATTGCCGTAAAACAGTCCATAAGGAAATCGAGACGAACAATTACAAAAAAAAAAAAAAAAAAAGAAAAATGCAGAAGTCAATTAAAGAAATGAAAAGGAATGTTTTCGGCCGCGCTCGAACCGGCGACCTTCCGCGTGTGAGGCGGACGTGATAACCACTACACTACAGAAACTACAATGAACATGTAATCAACAAACAAAGAAGCGTAAGTCGTGTATTACACCGCGATAAAACACGATGGGCATTAATTTTGAGAACACGAGGGAAATGTAGAAATGTAGATTTCTCGAGTGGTCTCAAATGTCCAGAGTGTTTTATCACAGTGTAATACACGGCTTAGGCTTTTTCATTTGCTATATGATATAGATTTTACAGGCGAAAAACAATAAAACATGCTTTTTCTATTCTTTATACTCTGATCACCAGAGTAAAAAGCATGGGTTTTTGACTAATCAGAGCGTGCGCAGGGTCCTATCTATATTATAATGCATGGTCATTAATTCGCAAATTACGTTTGATATAATTCTTGAAATTTTTCAGTCTTGCGTAATCTTAAAATTTAACCCATTGGATAACACAACCAAAAAAATTCCCAGGGGTACAACATGTGAAGCTTCGTTGAGCAATTTTCAAAAGTAATAACAAATTAAAAAGTGCAACATCTGTAAGGCACCGATGGGATTTGAACCGATGACCTCCTGTTTACTAGACAGGCGCTCTAACCAACTGAGCTACGGCGCCCTACATTAGATAACATCGTGTATTATTGTTTTATTTTTTAAAAATAAACAGAAAAAAAATAGTTAAAAGAAACATTGTTAATACATGTAGTACTAAGTTGGTCACATGTCCACTTTCACGCTTGGTAATTTCCAGCAGTACTAAGATAGCTCAATACTTCTTAGGGTGTTCAGCCTCAAAAGGTCCATAGCGGGAGCTTTTCTGTAGTTGAGCCGAAAACTATGACAGGAGATAATGTGTCGACTTTAGAATTGGTACCTCTTAGGGGTCCCTCGGGGACCACCTGGGCTTTGATTGGGCGTTTGAAAGGCGGGGTGCGAAAAGTCCCAGAGGTCAAATTCTAAAAAATAAAAAGATACGAAAAGGGTTGAATCCGAGGGTTGGTATTGGAGATGGACGCTCCGGGTCATGAGCTCCTGATCTTGCTTTATTGAAGGGACGCGGAAAATTAATCTGCGGAGTTGGACTGGTAACTACAAGACTACACAGAACAATAATCATAATAATGAATGTTTAGCAGGGCGCATACTTCATCAAAGGTGTTCTTCATTGGGGCCCTGCAACTGTTCTCAGATGAGTTTACGCATTGTGCAACAACATTTACAAAAATCTCAACATGGAAAAACATAGTATTAATTCCAAGTTTGAAGTGAACTTTTCTCTGCCAAATATTGTTTAAGTGGGCCTATTAAGTGAATTTAGTCAACTGGTGAGGTTCGTTAAAGAGCAAGTTCGCATTTAGCGACTATAGTTTCACGCACCTTGCAGCCGCAAGAGGGCAGGATTCGATGTCCCGTGGAGAGAAATCTTGAATTTTTTTTAACTGCCGGCTTCCTACATTTTTTTTTTAACTTTCTATCTTTATTGCTAGCAAATATCATTTTTTTTTTGTTTTCTTTAACTTCCTACCTTGATTTTCTGTTTATTTTTGGACAATGTGGAGATAATTGAAAATAAAATCGCTCCTTAGCTTCCTGTTAGACTTTTCGTGAATCCGCTGACCAATTTAAATTGCCAAAATACTCTACACCGTCAAAGATGTTCCCATCATGCTTTACAATAATAGAGGTTAAAGTTATGGTTTGTTTGGAATGGAATGGGTCGATGTCATCATCTTTCTTTTTCGCCAAACCTTATCAGCAAAAACGTATAAAAGAAATTGATTAACTACTCCATTTAAAATACCCTGGAACACAACAAAAAGAATAGAAATGCATAAAACGATGGTTTTGTCGTTGGAGAATATGAAAGTTGAAATTGACATTTGACACAAAAGTTTTAGTAAACCGTCAACTAATTGCGAATAGATTTTTGGTTTCTCCGACTAAAACTCGTGCATTTCTGGTTACCAACCCACTAACAATTAATAACATAAGCTGTTTTAAGATCATAGCTCGATAGCGTTATTTAAGCTATCGATCGTAATATGAAGTTGCTGAAAGAAAAAAGATTAATAGAGCTCAGTTACGTCAACACCTTTCGTTTTTTCCCTTTTGTTTTGTTTTCGCTGACCCAAAATTTTGTAAGAGCTGGCTAGAGTTGGGTAGCAAGATATAGTCTCATAGGAAAAAAAATTCATGTCTTTCCGGCCGGGCTCGAACCGGCGACCTTCCGGGTGTTAAGCGGAAGTGATAACCACTACATTACGGAAACCGGTTACGAATGAAAGCTGCCATACTCTGTGGTGTGCTAATCGGGAACTGGTAGTTTTCTAGTTTTTTAACAGGAAGACAGAAAAAAATAAGCCTACGAAGTACAGCAAACAGTTGAACATTTGCCTACTTCTCACGATGCTCAAAATTGAGGGTCCCCAATAGGTTTGGCGGGATGCGGGATTTGGCTATTTTTTCGCTGTGATATTTGGGATTTGAGCTGAAAACAGGGGCGGGAAGCGGGAATTACAATTACGAGCGGAAGCGGGATTTCGTGTTTTTATAGGGTTGGGATGCGGGATTCGTAAGGGGAACAGAGCGGGATACGGGATTTCAATTCTTACATGACCTCATAAATTGTTATTGACAAGCGCAAAAACCACAAGCTGGCAGAGACGTGCGTATAGCTGTGTCAGGTTTCAAGTAATGAATAGCAACAGCTCTGTGCCCTGTCAGGTTCTGTCAAACGTATCCATTATCGCTTGACTACGTTAGTACCATGAGACTGTATGAGATCTTTGATTCCTATTTCTACTGATTGCGATCATTTGTGTTGACTTCTGACATCAATGACATCTGTCCATTTCCGACAATTTCGACGGTTGCGTCTGTAATCTTGGTCCCTCGGTCCTTTCTAGGTTTTCTAGTCATTCGACCTTTTCCAGAGCGCTTGGTTTCTTTTGGACAGCATGACCACACCGGATGGCGGTGATAGTGATTTACCGTACGAAGTATGCGAATTACGAATTGCGTCGCCATATGTTACGAAAAGGATGCGCGAGCAGGAATGCCGTCTTTCTGAAAGAAAAGTTCTGAGCCCAGATCTCAAGGAAAGTGAAGACGCTGAAAGCTTTGAAAGAAATTGTCAAGTGTATTTACGGGCCATCTCTTAAATATGGTAATGAACAATCTTTTTCTTTAACTGATACTTGGACAAAAGAAAACAAAACAGTAAATCGTTTACTGAAAGAAACGTTATAATCATTTGGCTTATTTATCTGCTACCCATTGAATTCTTTTGTAATCTTTTATACGATTTTGATTTTTAGAAAGTTAATTTAACAAATTAATAATTAACACAGAAACGCCTTTAAAAAGTGGGCGGGATTGGGATTTCCAGGCAAAAAAAGGCGGGATGGCGGGATTAACAGGAAAAAATGGGTGGGAAAGCGGGAATTGAGAACCCTTTTGTGCACCCTCAAAATTGAAGTTTTTCAAAAACGATGCTATCCTTGTTTTATCGTTAGGCAGAGGGTCTCAATGGGGTTAACCGTCAACTGGCCAAAACATTAACCGTCAACCGTCAAAACCGCAATGCTTTTACCGTCAACCGTCAAATGAGCAAGCCAATATTAGCCGTCAAATGTCTCAGATATCCTTAAGTAAGAACTAAACGATTGTCTAGGGGCAAGGTATGCTGTTTATAAAGCAACGTTTTAATATATCACAAAAAGTATGCTTATGTTCAAGTCTTTCAACTTCTAGTCACGGGAGCAGGCGATTAATGCGCGCGGCGGTAATAAAGGTGATGTAATTACGTAAATAAGACAAACATTTGAAGGCTAAAGACGTAATATTGAATGCAGAAATTATAATACTAATTGGATTATTCAAATATGGAAAAATTACAGCCAAATTTGCTTCAACTGTCAAAAAAACCAATAATGATAACGATCGCGATAATAACGGTTTATTCACATCACATCACATCAGAACTGAGCGAACGAGCGAAAGAAGGAAAGCGAAGAAAGTAGGCGAAAAAGATACTTTATTCGCACGCGAAAGCTAGGGCTTGCGTTGAACTGTGAAACTCTCCCTTTAATTTGTTTCATTACCATATACAAAGCGTTCTCTGAACGTTTTTTTAATAAATATCTGCTGCCATGAAAATGTCTTTTTTAAATCAGGAAGGAAACATTTCCCGCGCAAAGAAAGCAAAAAGAGAAACACAAATTTGGTTTGCTTTGTTTTGCGTGCAGTCCTTATCAAAACAGAAAAGAGAGTTTTTAAACTGCTTTTAGAGAAAGCAGTATAAAAATGATAATAGAGATGTCGTTGGTTGTCCTATTATTGAATCAAAAAGCTGCGCATGGTTAAGCCCGGTTTTCACTAGCAACACAAGCACAAGCGCAAGTACGAACGCAAGCATCAGGGATGACCCAAGTAAAAACGAAATTCAATGCAAACTCAACCACAAGGAAAATCATTTGAACTTTCCGCCATTTTGAAAAACTGTTTAGACGTGAGGTGATCTGGATCGAGTGTTTTCATTGGGCAAACATAACCACGTGTAGTTAATATCCTTGGATTGTGCTTGCCCTTGTGCATATGCCTGCGTCAAGACCGTTTTGACGGTGAAATAAGAATTATTGTGTTTCCACTTGTGCTTGCGCTTGTACTTGCGTCGCTAACGAAAACCAGGCTTTACTGCACGTGTGACTCTCTTGCCACACTGTTTCCATAGCAGGAATTAAAGGATTAAACATTAACTGAAGGCATCGATAGATTTGCTAAGAATCTGGAATGACTAAATAAATAATCATTACGTATTAAACTATAATCTTGTGGGTTCATGTCCATGTCGCGATAAGAAAACCCATCTAAAAATTATCCAAAAAAAATCCACTGTGGGGAACAAGATGGCGACGGTTGCATTTACCTATAATTCTTAGCGTCAAAATCCCTAAGAAACGCTCATGAAAAACGCGCAGAACTCTTCCTAAAGCTTTAAACCTAGCGTACACAATTAATGTAATACAGCGACAAATATTGCAAAGATATGATTTTATGCCTACTTTGATAATCGATATACGCAATGCATTGTGGTAAAATGTACAGCCGCCATTTTTTCTCACTGTGGATTTTGGCCCGTTGTTGTAGACGCCATGACAACATATGTCGAAGAAGCCGTACTTAGGTTCTGCCACTAGTGAGCCAGCTCCTCTTAAATAGTTAACAAAATAATAATCGCATTCAATAAATTTACTTTTAATGAAAATCTGCTTAACATTGAGAATATGGTGCATTCACGGTTTCCTACTGAAAATTTCAATGCACGTTTTAAGCTAAAACAATGAACTATCCAATGACGAAATTGAGAATCCGAATAACAGTCAATACTGATGATGCGTAATACAGTAATTTTGTGCAGGACGTTATGGCACACTATCTGCTTTTTATGAGCAGATAAATGAGGAAAAAAGAACTGTAAACAGAAAAGGCAAAAAGACAAAAAAAAAAATGTTAACATGGGTAGCAAAAATCTTGAATTTGGAGAATCCGGGTATCGATCCCGGTACTTCCTGCATGCGAAGCGGGCGCTCTACCATTTGAGCCAATCTCCCATTGTATAGATGCTTTAGCTATTACGAGGCTATTTTGAAAAACAGGTTACCAGTTTTCGTCAGGTGTAACCGAAAATGAAAAAGGAGATTTAAATACACCAGATTAACTAATTTAGAACAATAAAAAAGACTTACTGCTATTTGTAAAATTTTGAAGAAAATAACTTGCCATATAATATTAAAAAATCAGTGTTAATCTCAACTTTGTCTTTTGAAGTAAAGAATACTATATGGAGAATCCGGGTATCGAAATTGTATTTAGCAGGGCCCCTCTGGATACCAGCCACTGTGCTGAATGGGCCACCCTGCATAAATAAAGTTTTACCTTACCTTACCTACCTTACCTATCCCGGTACCTCCCGCATGCAAAGCGGGCGCTCTACCATTCGAGCTAATCCCCCGGTTGTTACATGAAATCAGAGTCTTGGATAAAACAAATTACTAGTTTTGGAAGAATATTTGGACATTTTTGAGAATATTTGGTACAAGCTATTGTCATAATATTACAACAGAAAAATAACTGCTAAATAATTTAACTGATGCAGCGAAGTCTGCTATTATATTTTGACCTCCTTCAATTATGATTAATTTACTTGTCAAGCTTACTATTACTTGAGTATCATTACTCTCAAAATGCAAGGTGCCATAAAACAGTTCATAAAGAAATCGAGACATGCAATCATAAAAAATCAACTACAGAAGTTAAATAAAGAAACGAAAGAGAATGTTTCCGGCCGGGCGACCTTCCGCGTGTGAGGCGGACGTGATAGCCACTACACTACGGAAACCTCGGTGAACCACTAGTGGTCCTAAAACGAAGTATTTCTAAACCACGTTAACGTGGTACTATGATCAAATTTTACTCCTTGAATTTTTGGGTGAATCACATGGAATTCCACGAAATATTAAAAACGCCGTTTGCCGCTTGCAAATATCTGCATTAGTTCCGGAGATATTTAAGTTTGAAAAATGTGTAAAATATGCAAATGAAAGACAGCTTAATATTATATCGAATATAGAAATAAAGCTATCTTGGTCAATTTGCAGCGGAAACCATTGAACCATTGTTCCCAGGGCAACTAACTTTTTTCCATTCCCCTCCAATCTGATTCAAATATTTTAGTGATTTTAGCTCGAAAAACATTGAGGTGGCTGAACACAGTTTTTGATACCTGTGTTCATTCGCCTTTTTCTCTAAAACCCTTGATCCCTCGGTCGCTTAAAATGGCAGCAAGCAAGTTCACAACACAAACTTTGGTTTTTTGATGGTTAGGCTGACGTATGTTCCGTTGCCATGGCAACATGAATAAATATAAACAGGCCTTTAAAATCGGTTTTGTTTATTTATAGAAAATCTAGTCATTAGATTTTCTTTATAATTTGCATGCAACAAGCTTGTAACGATTCTCACAAGTTAACATCATTTTGCTAATAATTTAACAAAGAGATCTTTAATTATCCCTTGTTGAAGGTTCTCTGGAATATCTAGAATTTCCTTTGTTAAAGTTCAATTATTTTCATTACTCCAGTTACTTATTTCCTTAAAGTGCACCTAACACCAAAAATGTTTTTTCGCTAAAATAATAAAGCTTATTTTGTGGAGTTATTTGCCGCAAAAATTTTTCGATTTGGTTAAATCCTCGAATTTCTGTGCCCCTTCGAAACCGAGTTTCGAATGGTTCGCGACCGCGCATGGGGAATCTGGGGAGAGTTAAAGCTGTGACGTCAAATCCAGAATGAATACTTCGGCTGTCCCAGTCAGGTCTTTTATTTTGTCCGAGTGTAGAAGCCTTTTTACAGCACAAGTTCTTTCGCTGGGACTCCGCAGTCGACCGATTTCTGTTTTAACTAACAATGTCTTCTAGTTCGTCTGATTCTGAAATGAGCTTTGACTCGGAAAACTCTGAAATTTATTATGTCGCTGAAGAGAATGACCGCTCACGCTTATCAACATCGCAAACTGAATAGTCAAACGGTGACGACCGAGCTGATTTGTATGCTGACTACTCTCTGGCCAATGGAGAATGGACAGCCAAATACCAGGAGGTGGACGCTGACAAAGAACTCGAGCGAGCTCTGATGGACAGACTCGAAGGCAATGATATGTAGAAGTCGAAGAGTGATACTATTAAGACTCTAGCGCGTGGCGCGTCTTTACTATCTTCGCGCCTTCTTCGATCTTGCACTAATATACTTTCGTAATAACAGACAAGTCCGTTCACTTTCTCAAATTATTTTAACTTCATGCGTTCAATGTAGATCAAAATGATTATCCCATGACAGTGTTTGTGTTCTTTATGTGCAAGTGTAGAAATTGTAGCGTCGCTTCCCTTCAAAACATCAACGAATGTTATGGTTGTCAAGACTCAAAGAAGAGTGATCTTGCTCTTGAAGATATTGGCGCTGATGTTATCTTAAAGTGTGTTACTGAATATTTAGGAATTAAACCTTTATTCCTTCAGAAATGGAGTTTAAGATTAGCAGCGGGCAAATACGAAACTAGAGGGAAGCAAACCTATCATCAAACTGGGAGCAAAGAGAGGTAATTCAGGCATGCACATGGCTGTATAAAAAAAGTTTCCGAATCCCTCTTTACATGCATGCACACCACACTTTACTTAACAGTGATTCTTCCAATTTACAAGTATAATTGTGAAACGATCAGTTACATGTATAAACAAGTCATTGTAAAGTTCCTGAGTTAGAGGGGGGTAGCTAGGGGGTTGATTATGTTATTGCAATCTTTGGTTGGTCAAGTGTGAATTACGATTAGTGTACACCCGTTTAGACCTGTATCACTGTTACAAACATGCTTTAGTGATTCTCGAACAATACTGTTACTTTTTGTGATTTCTTCATTGAGCTTTGTTTTGAGGTATCCTGCCCTATCCCTCCCCCTCTCCTTCCCTCACCATAAGATGCCTACTGCTAGTAAACTTTTTTCCATTAATCTTTTTTAGTTATGAAGTGTTTCATACTAAGAGTTCTCAAGGCTGGTGTATGGGATGTTGGGGAACAAGAGGATTCCTTTATGTAGCAATAATATTATTAGAAAGGAATTTTCAGTTGAAAAGGATGAAAGCTCTGAATGATTTGACCTTCATGAGGAATTCAAACAAAACTAGAGTGGGCTTGATATTTACTATACTTATTTTGACAAACTGCAACACAAACTGTTCTACAAGTGTACAATACTGCAAAAATATGGCATTTGTTCGAAAACATATCAGTCTTATTCACCTGGAGACCAACAGCTTACTGAACTATTGATTCATAGACATAGACAGTTTGTTTTACTCGCACAACACACTCATAAAAAAAGGCCCATGAAACATCAAAAGGACCCCTTTTTCTTCGCTTGTGCTTAGAAATGTGAATTATTATAATCCTGTGTTACAAACTGGAAGCAGCTGCCTTTCTTTCTTTTATTGTCAAGTGGAAAATTTAGTGTTTGTGTCCCTTCACTGACCATTTATATGTCGCAATCAACCTGGACAACAATAAAATTATGTTGTTTATTTATTTATTCATTTATTTTTGATTCTGTATTCTTTAATCTATTTCCTGGCAAACAATGACAAGCTAATAATATGGCTCTGTCTCACAAGGACTGGAAACTACCAAATTCACAAATCTGATTGGCTGAAACTGATATTGAAAGCAGACAAGATCTTCCCATCTAGACCGGTAATGCTTTGCAGTGAAAAAGTTGTAAACTAAAATGAAAAATCATTGCTTTCTTCTAACAATACTTATAAAAGCCTGATCAGAAAAAAAGTAAAGAGGATGAGCAAACTTTGGCAGAATTAAATTCAGCTCATCGCTGTTCGCAAGCAAAATGTCAGTCAGCACAAACCAGTTACATTAAAAGAATTAAATTGTTCTTGTTTGCCAATTATAGTAAACATCTTATTAACCAAGCTTAGTCAGTCTGTATGGGAGAATCTCAACCTCGGTCATGTTTACAGACCTCACTGCGTTTGGTCCTCGGTCAAGATTCTCCCATACAGACCTCCTGCTCAGCTAATACGAGCTAAATAATGATGATAATAACAAAATTGATGATAATAATAATAATAATAATAATAATAATAATGATAATAATAATAATAGTAATAATAATAATGAGAAGAAGAAGAAGAAGACCAACAACAACATCAGTTTAATGATGGCTTTTCTACAGTGCAGCAAGTTGCAGATGCATTGTTACGGACTCAACCATGTCCCTGTAAAAAATAGTATTTATCAGAAACATTTTTTGTGTCGCAACAATGTTTCCCACGCTGGGCAAAGAGGGAAATATTTGTGTCTTTAGCAATGTTAATGGAACAACGTGTCCTCATTTGGAACAGCATTTGGTCAGCAGAGATGCAATCTCATAAGCATGTGTTACCATGGTATCAATAATTAAAACTTCCTATAAATACAATTCAAGTCCACAAGCCTCATGCAGAAACAGACACATACACAGACAGCTTGAAATTGTTCTGGTCCTGGCCAAAGTATGTTCTCTGTATTTTGATAATACCCACACGTAAAAAGGGTTCTGAACATATAAACTAATTCTAAGCCATTCCTTGTTTGAATGTCTCCATGGCCGCATTCGTTGAATGGTGGGTCTTCCAAACTAGTGTGCTTGTCCGCATGACTTTGAAAGGATTCAAATCTTGCCCAAACTACCCTTACAGATTTCTTTTTCAAAGAATTGAACAAGGAAGGAAACTAACATATCAAGGCAGGGAACATTTGCTCAGAAAAAAATATCTCACCATTCTTCTGTATCTGTCAGCTGTGCCGACTCACTGCTGCTGTTTCTCAGATCAGATGCAACAACGGCTGCATGAATCGATGGAAAAGCGGTTATTCCAAATTCGTCTCGCTTAAGCCATGGAATCAGCAAAATCCATTCCTCCCCCCGAAAATCCAGGCGTCGAGCGAAATCATCTTCTTTGAAATGCTTAGAACAGATCACCGAACTCAGACGGCTCTCACTTTGCACGTTTCGCTTTCACGAAATTGCCGGCGAAATCGACCCATCGCTTCGTACGTTTCTTCTCTTCAGGACGACCATCTCTCCATAAAACGGTATGGCATGAAGCGCAGTACCTCCTGTACGTTTGCTGTGTTGCTACATCCCACTACAACGCACCTGGCTTGCATTTTTTCGAACTACTTTCCCTGCCTTTCCCCAAAGAAACAAGTAAATATGCGAATTTACAGAATCACCGTGTTTTGGATTTGACGTCACATCCGGCCCTCGACCCATGCCCCGTTAAACTCGGTCGTGAACCAAAATGGCGGCGTTTTGACGTACTTTGACGAGCCATAGAAAATCAAAGATTTAACCAAATCGAAAATTTTTTGCAGCAAATTACTCCACAAAATAGGCTTTATTATTTTAGCTAAAAAAAAAGTGGGGTTAGGTGCACTTGAAAGATTCTCGCCTATTTAGATCTGTTTTTGACTCGCGTGTTTTCGCGCGTTTAGCAATGCGGGAAGTTCGCGTTTTTGGTGTGGGGATCCCAAACTATGCTTGCGGGAATCTTTAAAAATTCTAGTTTCGGCCTTCCCCCAAATCTACACAAACGTATTTCACTTATGGAATTCTATCGATTTGGACGGTGCTTAAGTTGGAGATTTTCGCCCATATCAAGTTTCTTTTGTCTTGTAAGTTCTCGCGCGTTTATAGATGCGCCTCACTTGCGTTTTAGGAGCGGGGATCCCAACCAGGGATTACCTAACTTTTTAAAAATGCAACTTTTAGCCCTTCCTCAAATCTAAACACGTGTATTTAACTTGTCAAAGTCTATCGATTTGGACAGTGTTTCGGTTAAAGATTTTCGCCCATACCAACATTCTTTTCCCTCGTAAGTTTTCGCGCGTTAAGAGATGCGCCACACTCGCGTTTTAGGTGCGAGAATCCCAACCAATGCTCACCTAACTTTTTAAAGATGCTACTTTTAGCCCTCCCCCAAAGCTACACACGTTTATTTCAGTTGTGAAAGCCTACCGATTTGGACAGTGCTTGGGTGAGAGATTCTCGCCTATATCAACTTTCTTTTCTCTAGTAAGTTCTCGCGCGTGTAGAGATGCGCCCCACTCGCAGTTTTGGTGTCGAGATCTCAAACTATGCTTACTGGACTTTTTAAAGATGCTAGATTTAGCTCTCTCTCAAATGTACACACGTGCATTTCACTTGTGGTAGTCTGTCGCTTTGGATAATGCTTGGGTTGGTGATTCTTGCCCATTTATATTTTATTTCTCTCACGTGTTTTTGCGCGTTTAGAGTTGCGTTACACTCGCGATTTCGGTTTTGGTATCTCAAACTATGCTTACTGAACCTTTTGAAAATGTTAGATTTGGCCCTTTCTCAAATCTACACTCGTGTATTTCACTTGTGGAAGTCTACTGATTTTCACAGTACTTGGGTAAGATATTCTCGCCTATATCAACTTTCTTTTCGCTAGTAAGTTCTCGTGCGTTTAGAGATGTGCCACACTCGCGGTTTTAGGGTCGGGATCTTAAACTATGTTCAATGGACTTTTTAAAGATGCTAGATTTGGCCCTTTCTCAAATCTACACACGTGTATTTCACTTGTGGAAGTCTGTCGTTTTGCCTGGGTTAAAGATTTTCGCCCATTTATATCCTTTGTTGTTTTACTCGCGTGTGTTCGCGCGTTTAGCAAGATACACGTGTGTAGATTTGGGGAAAGGCTAAAAGTTGCATCTCTAAAAAGTTAGGTAAGCATTGGTTGGGATCACCGCACCTAAAACGCGAGTGAGGCGCATCTCTAAACGCCCGAGAACTTGCGAGAGAAAAAAAAGTTGATATGGGCGAGAATCTCCAACCTAAGCGCTGTCCAAGTCGATAGACTTCCTCAAGTGAAATACATTTGTGTAAATTTGGACTAGGGCCAAAAGTAGCATTTTTAAAGAGCCCCGTAAGCATAGTTTGGGATCCCTACACCAAAAACTTGATTGTGCCGCATCGCTAAATGCGTGAAAACACGCGAGTAAAAAAGAAGATATAAATGGGCGAGAATCTTTAATCCAGGCATTGTCTAAAGGGACAGACTTCCACAAGTGAAATACAAGTGTGTAGATTTGAGAAGATGCCGAATGCAGCATCTTTAAAAAGTCCAGTAAGCATAGTTTAAGATCACGACGCCGAAATCGCGAGTATGGCGTATCTGTAAACGCGCGAAAACACGCGAGAGAAAAGCAAAAGTTCGAGTGTGCCGCATAGCTAAACGCGCGAGAAAAGACAAGGGAAAAGTAAATTGACATCGTTGAAAATATCCACCCAAACACTGTTCGAATAGATAAACTTCCATAAGTGAAATACACGTTGGAGATTTGGAAGAGGGCTAAAACTAGCATCTTTAAAAAGCGAGGTAAGCAAAGTTTGGGATTCCCGCATCTGAAAACAAGTGTGCCGCCTCACTTAACGTGCGAGAACACGCGGGAGAAATTGACAAGGGAAAGAATATTCAACCCAAGCACTGTCCAAATCGATAGACTTCCACAAGTGAAATACACTTGTGTAAATTTGAGGGAGGGCCAAAACTAGCATTTTTAATGAGGCCCGTAAGCATAGTTTGGGATCCCCACACAAAAAAACGCGAGTGTGCCGCATGGCTAAACGCGCGAAAACACGCCAGTGAAAAAAAGATATAAATGGGCGAGAATCTTTAACCCAAGCATTGTCCAAAGCGACAGACTTCCGCAAGTGAAATACACGTGTGTAGATTTGGGGGAGGGCTGAAAGTAGCATTTTTAAGCATTAGTTGGGATCCCGGCCCGCACCTAAAACGCGAGTGTGGCGAATCTCTAAACGCGCGAGAACTTACGAGAGAAAAGAAAGTTGATAGGGGCGAAAATTTCTCACCCAAACACTGTCCAAATCGATAGACTTCCATTAGTAAAATACACGTGTGTATATTTGGGGGAGGGCTAAAAGTAGCATCTTTAAAAAGTTAGGTAAACATTGGTAGGGATTCTTGCACCTAAAACGCGAGTGTGGCGCATTTCTAAACGCGCCAGAAGTTACGAGAGAAAAGAAAGTCGATATGGGCTAGAATCTCCAACCCAAACACTGTGCAAATCGATAGTTTTCCACAAGAGAAATACACGTGTGTAGATTTGGGGGAGGGCTAAAAGCAGCAACTTTAAAAAGTTAGGTAAGCATTGGTTGGGATCCCTGCACCTAAAACGCGAGTGTGGCGTATTTCTAAACGCGCGAGAACTTACGAGAGAAAAGAAAGTTGATATGGGCGAGAATCTCTCACTTAATGAGGGAACGACTTCTACTGTAAGTATCTCTTCCTGGTGTTTTTTTTTTTTAATTGTATGAGAACAGGGCTGTATTCCTCTAAGGCTGTGGGCGTGATTCGTAAAAACGCTGAGTTCTTATAAATCACTTAGAAATTCTTCGTTCCAGTTCAAATTTATGTTGCTGGCACATGGCTGGGCACTTTATATGTAGACCGTGATGTAAGATACCTTAAACTATTTTTACTATTCATGATGCACTGCTACGTTAGTCTGCTTTATAAATATTTAACTGCTCTGGTCGAGTTTTTAATTTCAATATGACTAAACGTTCATTTTATGCGTTCCTATTAAAAAGTGATCCAAAGTTGTCAATTTTAGTAATTTCAATTTGAAGAAAAGGTCCTCTCAGTACCCTCTTATTACTTGATGAAAATATTGCGGGGTTTGTTTTACCAGGACGCTGCATGACGCTTCCTGGAATAAGCTATACTTTCCCTAGTTGAATCGTCATCAGTTTATCGTACGTTATTCAGGTTATTGATTGGAAAAATAATTGTACTTTTGAACCTTAGTTCCTCTATTCTCAGGGGATGGGGGAGGGGGGGGGGTGGGCTCACTTCTTTCGGAGGTCGTTACTTAGGGACTTTTACGATTCGTTGCGTGTATTTTTTTTTTTTTTGCCCTCGGCTATGTAATTGTGCGATATTTTCTACACAATAACTTCAATTGCCGAGCATGATAATACTGCACGTGGCTCCCACTGCCAACGACATAATCAGACAAGTATTCCAGATCATCTGGGTTTCTATCCGTTAAGATCTGTTTTAAATTGATTAATCAAACGCTCCTTTACGCCCGGACAAACGTCTCGATGCAAGCTCAGAGTTTATTGTGATGGCTTTCATTGGGTAAACAAGACATTTACGTCTGCTCGCCGCGCTCAACATTCATTAGTAGGCACTTTGGTATCTTTACGTTCAGTTCGTAGATCTGAACTTGGTTCAGGGGGAGAAGCAAAGGAAGGTTCAGGATGTGTAATTCGTTCATCATTGCGGGATTTCTTGATTTATTTGCATTCCCCGGTTTTGTCCGCTCACGTTTTTTTCCTGCGCAAGTCTTTCCCTCGTGACGTGTGTTTAGACGTGATTCGATCTATAATGACCTTGTTTTGTTCCAGATTATTGGCGTGATTAAAGCATTATTACTATCGTGACTTCATTTTAAAGCTTGTCTCATGTTCCATCGGCCCTTTCTGGTGTATTTTTTTGCTTTTGTTTTAATATCATCTACATGTCACTGAAATAGATTATGACGCCTTCCCTGGCCGCAAGACGAAGAATCCTAGTAAGAGTATAAGAATGCTGGGAAAAGTTCCTACCATTTAATTTCTCTGCGGTACTTACAGTAGTAGCCCCGTACGGCCCGTCATGGAGTGAGGTAAAACACACGCCCCGAACGCAAGAGTAACTGTCACCGACATCTTCAAGAGTTGTTTTCGTTGCCGAATGAGCTCTTTTTCTGGGATGTTGCTATCATGCGTAACCACACTTCTGTGATTGAGCGCTTTCACAAGTTTACTGTAGCAAAAGCTAATAACGAGAAAAGGAAGAGTGAAAACAAAAATTATGTAGAAGACTATATGAGTTAACTCTGCGTGCTCACTGTACGTCTGTCGGCAAGCTGCTGTCTTGAACTTGTAGTTTGTGTACACAAACAATGGTGTGTTTAAGGCAACAGATGGTATCCATGTGCCAATAATTGCGTATCGGACCGTTTCTCTCGTAAGCTGCAACATCCGTAGAGGTCTTACTACTGCGTTATAGCGCTCTATTGCTAGGATTGTAAGCGTCAATACCAAGACAACCGTAGCAGTCAGAGGAACGTTTAAGCCGACAATGAACATACAGAGAACAGTTCCTACAGCTCCATCTGGAAGGACCTTAATCATTGGGATGAGGGAAAAACTACAAAACAGGAGACTTGTGACATCGGCAGCCGCTAGATTTGCCAATAAATAATTCTGAGCGGTTTGAAGCGACTGGGTTCTCTTGATTATGGACAGGACGGAAATATTTCCAGCGATTCCAACTCCGATAACTACTGACGCTGACAAACAAATGAATAACTTGTCGATCGTAAAATAAAGTTTTCCATTTGAGGCTTTCTTTACCAGCTCCACTCTTGTCTCGTTCGTTGTAGAATTCCCTGAAATGTTTAAAGACATGCATTCTTTTTCTCAGAATTGTTACTGGGTAGGATCTGTTGAACGTTGAAGTTTGCGCCAAAGCAAAAGACTTGTAACAAATTAAAGTAAGCCTTCCTGAATGGTGTCATAAAAGCAATCTTCCTTTAGTGGAAGGGGTAGTCAATTTCCTTGTCTTTAAATGACAGCAAATGCATTTTTAAAAAATTAAATCGTTCTTCGGAGAAAGAAATTAATTAACAATGAGACCTTGTGAAGCTTTTTATTCCAGCTCGGTAATTGCTACAGCGCTGGCAGTTCAGTTTTAAAATTAATTTTGCTCTCTCCAGGGAGAGGAAATTAATTGAAAACGCGCCGATCGTAATCACTTAGTATTTATTTCACATTGCGAAAGAATAAAACAAACAGAGCATCTAATCCACGTGCGAGAATCAGTTCAGACTGCCATCTGCTGCTTCATATGTGAAGGGTAAATGTAATTACGGACTGATGTTCTAGATCGCCATAGATTTGTAAATAGCCTAATGTTCAGCCTACCACAATATGCTGTTCTTAACGAATTTATACCTTGTTTTAATTTAGGTCTTTTAGCGGGGTCAATTCCTATTTGATGATGATGAACAGAAAGCTATTTTATCAATTTATTCATGCAGACGCTTTACCGATGTTATATCTCGCTAGAATTACAATTTTATCTTTTTGCAAGTTGAAACAAACGCCACATATGAACACACGTCCAACTGACGTTCTCACAAAGGTGATGCTTTTTTTTATTGCAGACATACACCCGTATTTCCATAAGAAGGAGTTGCTGAATCTGGAAAAATAATGATTTTGAACGAAAAAAAAAGGAAATCTGGAGAATCCTGGTATCGATCCTGGTACCTCCTGCATGCTAAGGGAGCGCCCTGCCATTTGAGAAGTTCAAGATGTCAAATTGCAATTGCTAAGCGGCTCCTCAATCTCACTGCACCCAACCTTTCGTATTACAGCTCATACTGATTAATTTTTTCTTACTTGATAAGAGACAGTAACGAGATTAATGAACCTGGTCCGTTAACTCAGTCGGCAGAGCGTGGTGCTGATAACACCAAGGTCGTGAGTTTGACCCTCGCACGGACAGTTGTTTTGCTTAAGTAAGCCAGCTGAGATAACACTATCTAGTGATTTGTTACTGATTTTAAACAGAAACAAACTCACGGACCTATTTTGCGCTTGAAACACAATAAAAAGATCGTTGAATTTGATCGGTTATATAGAAATTACAAATTCAGAAACTTATATGCTATTCTTGGTTTTCACCAGTCATGTGATCAAAACTAAAAATCGTAACCATTCAATAAATAAATTCAAGAATCTAGGATATGATAGATGATTGCTATATAAACAACCTCGCCAAGAATCAGGTTTCTGCTGTTGTTCATTCGCCCGTTATTCGCAGAAGCGTGTCATCCAAATTTATAGAACTTTGTATGGAGACGCCATGTTTGTGCCCTTCGGAGGGGCACAAACATGGCGACCGTAAAATAACAAAAACATCCGTCCTTGAGTTTTGCTATTGAAACGAACATTTTTACTCTAGTGCTCCGACACATTGAAATAAATGCTTCTTCTAGTGCAAGCACCGTTTATTTAACAAAAACTAAAGCGATAACTCGTCTTTTGACCTACGCGACAGTCTTTTCTGGCCGCCATTTTCATGTCACGCAACGCAAAAGCTTGGAGTGCTCTGTTACAAAAAGAAGAACTCTGTCGAGCTAAAACATTGCCAAACGTCACGTTCCTACAGGGCCTTTTATCTGATGAAACTAAAACCTCAGAAGGAAGGATAATTTCAAATTTTGGAATATGACTACGTCACATGAAAACCAAGAATATGTGATATGTGATAAGTTAATAAAGATAGTGAATTTTAAGCTCGGTAATGAAACGTGAAGATGAGTTAATCAACATGACACGAGCGTGGGACAAAGAAAAATTCTGAGTCCCCGACAGGAATCGAACCCATGACCTCCCGAACACCGGGCGGGCGCTCTATCCACTGAGCTACGAGAAACTCAGAATTTTTCTTTGTCCCACGCTCGTGTCATGTTGATTAATTCATCTTCACATTTCATTACCGAGCTTAAAAATTCCCCATCTTTATTAACTTATCACTACTCACGATGACTTCGATAGTGTTGATCCTAGCAGTATGCAGGACACCTGTCATATATCAACTCATTTAAATGACCTTGCTCTCCATGAGTTCTCGTAGCTCAGTGGATAGAGCGCCCGCCCGCCCGATTGATGATCGCATTATTACAGCCAGAATTAACGCTAAAATTCAAAAGATCACAATCATACAGTGCTATGCTCCTACGAACAATGCTGAGCCATATGAGAAAGAGGAATTTTACAACAAACTGCAGACTGTGGTCGATAAGGCTCCGAATAGAGATATCTTCATCGTAATGGGCGACTTTAATGCAAAGCTTGGACGGAATAATGCCAGCATTGAGAGGATTATGGAAAAGGAAGGACTTGGAGATGTGAATGAAAATGGCGAAGAGTTGTGCATTGAACGGTCTAAGTATTGGTGGAACTCTCTCTCCCCATAAGAGGGTACATAAAGCGACCTGGATATCCCCAGATGGAGTGACTGAAAACCAATTCGATCACATTCTGATAAGTCAGCGATGGAGAACTTCACTGCAGGATGTGCGCGTAAAAAGGGGAGCTACTATTGGTTCTGACCATCACCTTGTGGTAGCCTCTCTGAAGATCAAGCTGGCTGCAAGAAAGCCGTTCGTAAATACAAGATGGAAATTTGATGTCATGAAATTGAGAGACCCTGACACAAAACAGGCCTTTCAAATTGAGTTGCAAAACCGGTTTGAATCCCTATCCCTTCAAGAGGAAGAAGAAGAAATAGTAAGAAATCCAAGCGGGGATGAAGATGAACGGGCCCAAGATACTGATATCAATGCACAATGGGAGAAAACCAAGAAAATACTTGTTGATACATGTGGGAGTGTTCTCGGACGTATGAAAAGGACTCGGAAGGAGTGGCTGTCTGACGAGACTTACAGGAAGGTTGAAGAAAGACGAAAGGCGAAGCAGATACTGAATGACGCTCGAAGGAGACAAGGGAACGTGAAGCAACCAGATACTACAATGAAAAGAATAGAGAGGTTAAGAAATCTTGCCGAAGAGACAAAAGGGATTTAATTGAGAGCATTGCACGAGAAGCAGAAGACGCGGCTAAGAACAATGATCTAAGAACACTATTTATGACAACACGAAAACTTAGTGGGATAAGATGCAACCAGAATCGCCCAATTAGAAGTGAAGGTGGAACTCTCTTGACGAAAATGGAAGATCAGCTCCAGCGATGGAAGAGGCATTTTGAATCCGTATTGACCAGACCAGCCCCAAGCCAATTACCAGATCCTCTGCCTGCAGATGTTCCCCTGAACATCGGCGCAGGACCTATTTTCAAAGGAGAAATAAGATCAGCCCTCACTCAACTAAAGAATGCCAAAGCTCCAGGGGTAGATAACATCCCTTCTGAGGCATTGAAGGAGGGAGGTCCTTGTACTGTGGAGGCACTGCATAGAATTTTAACCTTCGCATGGGAGAAAGAAGAGCTTCCAGATGACTGGAAGAGAGGTCTTCTAGTAAAGCTGACAAAGAAAGGGGACCTTAGTCGGTGCGGTAACTGGAGGGGAATAATGTTGCTCTCGATACCCAGCAAAGTCTTAACCCGGGTCATATTGAACCCGGTCAGTTTTAACCCGTGGCATATTGGGTCATTTCGACTAAATTGTGTTGCTAACTACGATGTTATGAATATCACCACTCAATCATCAAAACGCGACTTGGCTTGCATTTCTTTGCAATTCTCAGTAAAATTATGATCAGTGCAACATACGCTACATATCCTCTTTTGTTAAACATTGATATTTCGGTGTTATAGTTAAATCACATTTTATCAGCCATTAACGCCACTCGTCTAAAGTTTTAAACTAAAATCTAACCATGAAGCAACTATTAAGGAAGAGGCTGTTACCTGCGTAGACCTAACCCCCGGGCCCGGGGGAGGGAGCACTGCCATATATGGGCTATAGAGGTATGTGCGGCTGTGAAGGGTATGGTTTTCAAGGAGTTTACTCTAGGATAGGATATATAAATCAGAGCGTTTGGGTCTAGAATAGGGTATAATTTTTCACAAAACCGACTAGTTAGTTGAAGATTTCATCTAGACTAAGGAAACCAGGAATTGCCACTCAAAAATATAAAAAAATCAAATCGGCAAGTTTAAATTTACGCAAAATCAGCCTCAACAGAGTCGATAAATGGAGGGATTTGGGGAGTTTTCTCTAGTATAGGATAGCAAAATTCAGCTGAACTAGCTCTGGTATAGGCTAAGGGTTCCAGTGTCCCAGCGGCACATCCCCACCCGAAAATTCCCAAATTACCCCCCCCCCCCCCGAGACCTAGAAGCCTATCGCTTCATCACTCTGTAAAACACCTGGTGTATAGCACTGGAAATTTGAACAAATTTATTTTGTTATTTTTCCTTGGTCGTATTTTGGTTTTAATTCCTCGGAAATGACTACTTGAGTATTCTAAGAAGCCAAAATTCCAAGCTATAGTTATGAAGTTCAGCTTCATGGTCCTTCATGACCAAGCAAGGCCAAGACTTGCACTTCGTTTTGACAAGTTAGCTGTTTGATAGATGTTTGATACTATCGCCACCGGGATTTCGAGAATGTTTACAAGTTTGTGTTTTTCTAAGAATTCTAATTCAATAGATCGTCTTCACGTGACGTGTTTCTATCCTCATCAGGCATAAGAGGCGGTATATTTATATCTGTTTACAATTAGCGTGCTTCGTTTGGAAACCAGAGCATTTTGAATTTCAGGGTTATGGAGGTTGCGTGACGCAAGGCTACGATCGTGTTTGTTGAAAAATATATCCTCATCTCATGATTTTGAGCCTTTTTGGAAGTTAGAACATTAGGAAAAGTGCTTATGTGAATGCTTGTTTGTTTAGTACTGATAATCAGTCGCCCGGAAACCCAAAGTAAGTTCTAGATGTTTACACTATATTCCGGCTGCCATATTGGTGTACCACGAATGTATACCAACATGGCGTTTTCTTACTGGGCTCTGTAAATTTCTGGGAAACATTTACGACGAATTTCTGAAGTTTGGGGAAACGCACAGGCCTAAAACTTGGAGAAGTGTCCTATTTAGTTATCTTCTATAGCGTATATCACAATGTCTTAGCTTTTTCTATTGATTGGTTTTCGATTTATTATTGTTTTTTATTGCGTGACAGTGAAAACGATCTGAACCGTTCGAAGAACAAAACAGCAACTGTGGAATATTTTTTTGTAAAATGATAAAACATGTTTTTTACTTCATAATTTTTGTATATGTTCCCACCTTCCTCTGATATCCATGCCATTCCTTATTTTTTGATCGGGATCATTTGCGGTCCAATATGGGGATCATTTCCGGTGCGGGATCATTTGCGGTTCAATTTGGGGATCATTTGCGGTCCTGGGATCATTTGCGGACCCGTACACTGCTCTCTCTGATCTAAAGAAAACACTGCTTCTAAATGGTTACCCGAAAGGCATAATTTCCTTCAATATGAATGATGTCTTAAACAAGCATAGGAACAGACCTTCCGAAACTGTTACCACGGTTCCCAAGAGAGATGTAATCCTTGTGCTTCCTTATTTAGGTTTTGGAAGCGAAATTTTTAAACGCCGTCTTAAATCTTGTGTTAATAAAGTTTTTGGTTTCGTCAGTCTTAGGTTGATTTTTCAGAACACTTGCCGCGTTAAGTCCTTTTTTCCTTACAAAGATCGTTTAAATCGCTCGCAAAAATCTAAAGTCGTATACAAAGCCAGCTGCTGGGATTGTGACGCTTTCTATATCGGCAAAACACAAAGCGACGACTGCATGACAGAAAGGTCGAGCATTTTAAAGCCCTTACGCAAGTGGGTCACGCTTCCGCTGTTGCTGATCACGCAATCTCCACCGGCCATAAAATCAAATGGGACCATTTCGAGGTCTTAGCTAGTGGACAATGTGATTTACATTGTAAAATAAAAGAAACATTGTTTATACGAGACTTAAAACCAACACTTAATGACAATGCTAGCAGTGAAAAGCTGTCTCTTTATTAGCTATCACCTTTTGTTTTCGTTATTGTTTAGTTAGTTACCAGTACCTCGCTTTGTATTTTTAAGTCTTAAATCTTTCGTTTTTTTGTAACCGTCACTTCTGAAAATGCGTGCTGTAGCATGCGAAACGTCAAGAAAATTTTAGATTGTTGTTCCAAACCATGCGTAGTTCATGTGTTATGTTTGTTGCCGCTGTTTGCATTTTATTTCTTGTTAAATTGAAATGGCCAAAGAACAAGAGTGTTTATGTTGTCAAGATTACTATAACTTGAGTATCATTACTCAAGATCAGGCTATCAGGTTATCAGGAAATCAGGTTCTTTCCCGCCACTATACTGGCCTCCTCGTCACTGTAATACAAGATGTTATAAAACAGTTCATAAAGAAATCGAGACATGCAATCATAAAAAAGCAACTGCAGAAGTGAAATAAAGAAACGAAAAAGAATGTTTCCGGCCGGGCTCGAACTGGGGACCTTCTGCGTGTGAGGCGGACGTGATAGCCACTACACTACGGAAACCTCGGTGAACCACTAATGATCTTAAAACGAAGTATTTCTAAACTACGTTTACGTGGTCCTATGATCAAATTTTACTCCTTGAATTTTTGGGTGAATCACATGGAATTCCACGAAAGATGTAAACGCCGTTTACCGTTTGCAAATACATGTATCTGCATTAGTTCCGGAGATATTTAAGTTTTTAAAAATGAGTAAAATATACAAATGAGAAGACTGATGACGTCATACACTAAACCCAATATTGCATCAAATATATAAATAGAGCTATCCCGGTCAATTTGCAGCGGAGACCATTGAAACTTGGTAGGCTGATAGTTCTACAGGCTACACACCTATGGCTATAAAAAATTATGTTTACATGGCAACTCACTGTTTTTCAGTCCTCTCCAGTCTGTTTTCAATATTTTAGTGATTTTCTGCTCGAGAAATATTAAGCAAGGCGACAAACAGCACCCACCATATTTATATCCTTGCTGGATGATGCAGATGAGGCACCACTGGCAAACACAACACCCACCATATTTAAATCCTTGCTGGATGATGCAGATGAGGCACCACTGGCAAACACAACACCCACCATATTTAAATCCTTGCTGGATGATGCAGATGAGGTACCACTGGCAAATATCAAAATGGAACGAAATGCTTTTAATATTGGGGAGGTCTGGAAACCGGTATGTTTCCATGGTAACAGAATTGATAAGCTCATATTGTGGAGCTCACCCAGTAGAATCATACTGCAAAGAATCAAAGATTTCTGATTCAAATTGGCTGCATGAGATATCTTTTTACATCAAATTTGATCAAAATTTGGTGGAGTTTATGACGTCATCACCTGGCTAATTTGCACATTTTAAAAACTTGAATATCTCTGAAACAAAAAGAGATCTTTGAAATAGTAAACAGCATTTTTCTTCGGCGTAAAGTCTCTTGTGTATGCTTTAAAATGGGTTAGGTAGGAAAGAAGCGAATTTCATCATAGTAGCACTTTAAATGTACCTTCACATAATTTTTCAGTCGACTCAAGCGTGGGCCTTAAAAGTAAATCCAATGGATAACACAGCCATACAAAAATTCCCAGCTATACAAAATGTGAAGCTTCCATGAGCAAACGTAATGAGAATTAAAAAGTGCGACATCTCAAAGGCGCCGATGGGATTTGAACCCATGACCTCCTGTTTACAAGACAGGCGCTCTAACCAACTGAGCTACGGCGCCCTACATTAGATATAACGTGTTTTAGTATGTTTCTTTTAATAATAATAATAATAATAATAATAATAATAATAATAATAAACATTGTTAGTAGTACTAAGTTGGTCACATGTCCACTTTGTTAGTAATTCCTAGCAGTACCAAGACAGCTCAAGTTGTGAGGTCTACATAAATCGCATAACTGTTTAAATAAAGAAGTGTGTTTTTTTTTTCATTATGGCGTTAATGGTTTTGTTTCTTTGTCTGTTTGGCTATTTTTTCTCTGCTTGTCTTTTTTTTTTTTTTTCCGTTCTGATCAGATGAGGGATAAAATTGGTTTCATTTTTTAAAGACATTTCACCAACTGATGGCAATCGCTCCCGCTGATGAAAAAACGTTTAACAAACAATTCGCTTGTTGATATTCATGATTTTGTGAAGTCTGTCAATCAAGACTGGAATGTTTTTTTTGGTCTTTTTTTTTTCATCTTGGAGCTTGTAGCGAGAAAACGACCAGATTACTTGAGCTTTTGGAATACTTTATTTCTGAAGATTGAGAGACGAATTAGTCAGAAATCATTATTTTGACAGCACGATAGGGAGGTTCGCGGGGTGTAATGGGATGTTTTATGACTTTTTAAGCTTTTGGTGGGGATTTACGTCATTCTAGGTCGGTCAGTCTTCGTCTTGGTCCAAACTTTTATTAAGCTTTGTTTTAACAGTGTCTTGTAAAATGTTCTAGCTTATTGATTTTGTACTCTTTCCTCAGGGCCCCGTGCTTCTGCAGCAAATGAGGAATACGTTTCCACACATTTTTTGACCACATCTTAAGGGTACGTTTTTAGTGGTTTTTCATTTCTGGCGTAGCACAGGTTCTAATTGTTAGAATCAACAGTTTTAATTTGCAAGGAGATAGACTATCTTATTAGACGGGCGAATACATCCGCATCAGATGACTGATTTACGCATCCGCAATAAAATATTCGCATTTCATGTCTCGTGTTAGTGCTGAGTCAGTATTGCTCTATTGACATGAAGCGGAAAACTCGGTTAATCAGCGGAGTTGGACTGGAAACTACAACACAACACAGAACAGGTATTAAAACACAAGCTGAGTCAAGGGAGTAGCAGATTGAAAAAGTTGTCTAAACAAATTGTTACACGTTTGGCCTGTTGGTCTAGTGGCATGATTCTCGCTTTGGGTGCGAGAGGTCCCGGGTTCGACTCCCGGACAGGCCCGAATTAATTTTCTTTTCCAATAATAATTAAAATAATCATAACAACAATTTTTAGCAAACTAGTATTTTCCAAATTGTAGGTATGGATGAGACATTCACTCGTTCTTTCCCTCTCTCCTTCGCTTCCTGTTAGACTTTTCGTGAATCCGCTGATCAATTTAAAGCGAATTTTAGTCACAGCCCAAGAGAATCCCAAGCGGCTTTAATACGTGCATTTTGATCCTCCAAGAAAACATCAACGCAACTCGCGTGCTAACACGCTATTTTTCGCCAAATCTTATTAGCAAAACTTAAAAAAGAAATTGATTAGTTATTCCATTTAAATTACCCTGGAACGAAACAAAACGAACGGAAAAGTTTAAAGCGATGGTTTTTGTCCTTGGGTCATTTGAAAGCTTTCATTTAACAAAGAAATTGCATTCAACCGTCAACTTATAGCAGAGAGACTTTTGGTTTCTCCGGCTGAAACTCATACATTTCTGGCTACCAATCCACTAACAATCAGTGACATAAGCTTTGTTAAGATCATAGTTCGATAGCGTTATTTAAGGTATCGATCCTAATATGAAGTTTCTGAAGGATAAAAGAATAAATAAGCTCAGTTACGTCAACATCTTTCGTTTTTTTTTTTTTTTTTTTCTTTTTTTTTTTGTTTTCGCTGACTCAAAATTTTGTAAGAGTTGGTAGCAAGATTTAGTCTCATGAAAAAACAATCATGTGTTTCCGGCCGGGCTCGAACCGGCGACCTTCCGCGTGTAAAGCGGACGTGATAACCACTACACTACGGAAACCCGTTACGACTGGAAGCTGCCATACTCAGTGTTGTGCTAATCAGGAACTCGTCGTTTCTAGTTTTTTTTTAATCAGGAAGACAGAAAAAATAAGTCTACGAAGTACAACAAACAGTTGAACATTTGCCTACTTCTCACGATGCTCAATATTGAAGTTTTTCAAAAACGATGCTATCCTTGTTTTAGCGTTACCAGAGCATCTCAGTGGAGTTAACCGTCAAATCGCCAAAAAATTAACCGTCAACCGTCAAATAAGCAAGCCAATATTAGCCGTCAAATGTCTCAGATATCCTTAATCAAGAACTAAACGATTGACTTTAGGAAATTTATGCTGTTTAGAAATAAACGTTTTAATGCACCACAAAAAGATACACTTATGTTCAAGTCCTTCAACTTCTAGTTATGGGAGCGGGAGATTAATGCGCGCAGCGGTGAGGTGACGTAATTACGTTAATTAGACAAACAGTCGACGATTAAAGAACTCATAATTAATGCACAAATTATAGGACTAATTGGGTTATTCAAATATGGACAAATTTGTACCCTTTTATGAAAAATTACAGCCAAATTTGCTTCAACCATCAAAAAACCAATAATGATAACGATCACGATAATAACGGCTTATTCACATCACATCCGCGCAGTGGCTGTTCGTTTGAATAGACCTACTTACACGCAATACAACTAAAAATTACGCTAACAGGATGGATGGATGGAATCATGACGCTAAGTATATAGAAAATAATTATCAAAACAAAAAGAACCGTCCCCGGGTGGGCTTGAACCACCAACCTTTCGGTTAACAGCCGAACGCGCTAACCGATTGCGCCACGGAGGCTTCCTTGAACACTTTTTGTACAATTTTGATCAAATTTTGTGGAAGAAATTTTAACTTACGTAAGGTTTCTGTTACATTATTGTATCTTGCTCGAAAGACGTGAAAAGCGAAAAACCGGGGGAATAGGGTAGTAACTGTCTTCGCCAATGAGACAACACAAAACAGGTGTTATAGGACCAGTTCGACAGAGAGAAGTAGATTAAGACCTTTGTTAAATGACGTTCAACCATGTTTGGCCTTTTGGTCTAGTGGCATGATTCTCGCTTTAGGTGCGTTGCGAGAGGTGCCGGTTCCACTTCCGGAGAGGCCCTTTGTAACACTCTTTTGTCAATGAACACAACATAATAACGAAGCAGGCAATATTACGATGGTTTTTGTGACGTCACAACGGCCATATGAAATAACGGAACACCTGCCTCCTTTTTTGGGAGACAATTCCAACTGACTACCATGAAACCCTAGATTAAAATATCACTTATAACCAACTGTTTCTGTTGGCCGGGGAACATTTCCAACGACTTCTAGGAAAATATTAATCTAAAGTAATTTTGATCTGGTCCTCTTGTTTTAAACCGATGAGGGGGAATAAACTAATCAAAAAAATAGAGGAAAAAAGAAATCAGAGTACAGTCAGTTATAAATCTTAAAATAGTATTTTCCAGCTGGTTTACTTAAAAGGAAAAGTTGGTCCGTGTGAGGGTCGAACTCACGACCTTGGCGTTATCAGCACCACGCTCTACCGACTGAGCTAACGGACCGGACACATTATCCTTGTGCCGTTTTTTGTTAACTACTACTACCTTTGAACAAGAACGTTGTCAAAAGTTTGGCCTAATGAGGAACAGCACCCGCTTATTGGCTTTGTTGAAACTGATTTGGTTTTATTCTTTAAGATTTATGTTTATATTGTTAACGTGCTTTGTCAAATGATGAGGACATTTTTGTTGAAATATAGTTATCCCGAAACTATTTATTAGAATTTGTTCCCCATTTATTTTATACTCATGCCTCGTCAATATCAGTAGCTTATGTTCTAAATATCAAGGAACTAGAATGAAAAGCAACATATTTCTTAAATTATTTGTTTTTGTAAAATGAAATTCTAAGTACATTTAGAAAAAACAAAACAAAAACTAATCACCAGGAGGGAGGGGGTGACTCTATTGTGTTTCGGTATTGATTCGTGACCGACTCATTGCTACCAGTGTGACGTCACATAGCAACGAGTGAGCGCTTCGCGTAGCCTGTTCAGATTACGCCACTGAAGAAGGACAACAGAGGTTAAGAAAGACCAAAAAACAGGCCTAATATCGCTTTTGTTCGCTAACTAAGTATAGGTGTGTACAGTTTATTGTTGCTTTTTGTCTGTGTGCATTATTTGTTTTAGTTTTGTACGCGCGTTATCGTGTATCCTTGTTGAATTTTGTTACGGGTAAGTGGCGGGACCGCCATCTTGAAAACGGGATGAGAGAGGTCAACGTAAAACGTTCGCGTTTTCTCTCTTAAATGTCTTACCAATAGTCTTGTTAATAGGAGGTTTTATGCGTTGATAGTATACGTTTAATCTGCGTATATCTCTGTGTCGATTGAATCAGCCGTTCCTCTCATCAATCCGTTTTAGTGTTGAGATGTTGTTTATTTCTTGATTTCCACCAAAATTTCCCTGCGATGTGATCGGTTTTTGCATGTTTTGGAGAACTTTGGTGGTAGTTATCAGGTCTTTGAATTCAATTCTTTGTGTTTTAACTCCGTTTGCTTTTTGTGTTTTAATTTTGTCCGCTGTATGGTGATATTTGTTGGCTCTAATCGTACAGCAGCTTTATTTGTTGGCTTTTGTTGTGAAGGTTTGTTGGCTTTTTTTTCCTGTCTCGTTGCAACTGTTGACTTATTGCTGTCCACTGCAGTTGTGGTGTTCAGTGTTGTGATTTCATACTTACAACAAAGTTCAAATTAGAGTTAGCCTGAGTAAGCTGTTTTTGGTTTTCTTCTTGCCACTTATTTTGTAGAGAAAGAGACCGAGAGCATGGAACAGGTTAATGCTGCTGCAACTGTCCTGCATTGCCATGTTGTAATGGCTCCTATTTCTTAAGCCTCCAAGAATTTCAAGGCTGCATTGTAGTCTTTTCATCCCTATAAGTTCTCATTATATTCCAACTAAAAAAAACAACCCTCCACTAAATGTCACTAAATAGATATTGCGGCATAGCACTCGAAATAAATGACAGCAAATGCTAAGTGTTAGAGTGCAGAAATGCTGTAAAGACAATCAGACATCTATTCTTATTAATTTTTTATATTTAATATAGTTTTATGCCTATTAGCTTTTTTTATTTATTCTGCTCTTATAATCATCTCCTGCTCTTCACGGGTCCACATCAGCCGGTAGTTTCAATTATGACTACATGTACCATTTAATCCATCAAATATTGTCGCTTGCATGTCTTCGTCTAATTGCATCACTAAATGCTCAAGCTACAACTGTAAAATATTCTCCAGTGGAGTGGTACTCCCCTATTTTCCAATCTTCAAGCGGATTCTGCACATTGCCAAAAATATTTGAAGTATAATAAACACAATAGCTTCCATTTGACTTTAAAAATATGCTCGATATTTGTCCTTGGACATTATCTGTTCCTATCTTCTTGGAATGGATAATATCCACAGAGCGGACACCGAATGAAGGCTACTTTTCATAAAACCTGCATTACCAAATAAAGGAATGAATGATTGACTGAATCAACATGTCTTCCTCAGACTCCGGAGGTCCATAAGCTTCATTCTCGTCCAGTGTGCTTAGCAGCTATGCTCTCATTCTGACCATATATGGCCATACATGCCCTGCCTGATCCATTGTTAGTGGTTTTATTTGTGGTTTGTGTGATAGCAGTCAGCTCTGAAAACCTTGATGTTAGCCCCAGAGAATTTCCCCTCTTTTGCACTGTTTTGTGTCTTCATAACTAAATGTTTAGTTATCCTTGTGTAAAAATGGTTGAATTTCACCACCCTAGCTTTTTCTTCAGTATGGTATTAAAGTCAATAAGGTTGGTGGCATCTATTTTAGTTGCTGATGTAACAGAAAAGTCACATTTTTAACTTCACACCGATTTATTAAGTAAAACTATCGTAAATTTGGGATCTCAAATTAATTCCAAATTAAACTTGTCAATTGATTTATACTGGCAATCAAGCTGTGGGAAGCCTTTGTATGACTCTGTTCCTTTAAAGGAAATGTCTTCGGCTGTCATAATCAATGGGAGTTTAATAATGAGGTGTGGAAAAGTGCTTAAGGGGGTGCAAAAATGAAGAAAGAACTTGTGAATTTGACAGCATGATTGAACATGAAAAAAATATGTAGCTCTCATGTGTATGTCTTGACAGGTGATAAAGAAATTTAAAAAAAATCTAAACTAAGCTGAGTTAAAAACTCCATGCCAGTTGATCATCCAGGGGCAGGGGCGGGGGGGGGGGGGGGGGGGGCGGGGGGCGGTGGGACATTAGCCATCAAGGGGAAAATGTTCATCAGAATCCCTAAGTGCTGCCCCGTGTGGCATTCTGGAAGGGAATTTGTGCATTGTGATATGTTCCTTCCAGTGACATTCCCTGCAAAAAAAAAAAAAACCGAAGTGTCTTTAATAACCTGTTTTCAGTGGGACACAATTTTTTAGATGAACAAAAGGGGACTATTGGCTGATCATGACCTTGCAAATCGATAGATTCTGATGGATCCATTGGATTAACAACATTCACCAATTCTTCAAATATCGAATTCCAAACTAAAATCTGGGAAAAGCTAGTCAGAATTAGGCCGCCGGCCAGGAACTAGGCTGAGTTTTTCATGTAACACAACTATGTATAATATTTGTGGCAGACCTAGCATATAAGAAAATCCAAACTTCTCTTTTCTCAAATAAAACAAAATAAAATAGAACCGAATTACTAATCAAACCATAAATATTAACCAAATTACGGATATTGCCCTAAATGTAAACTGTAGTTCGACAAAGGTGAAATAAGGCAGAAAACTTACCTAATCTGGCTAACTGAAACATGGCTGTTCTTCCCATACAGCCAGTCTTTGCACTTTAAAGGGATTGATGAGACGAACCACAAGCACTGAGGAACTGAAATTCCACATACAAGAAGCCAAGCATACCCTCTGTCGAACCTCCTATTCTTGTGTCAAAAGGGCCCTGCTTCGTTATGCAGTGGCCCTCGAAAGGTCAATCAGCTAACAGTTTTGCTCGACAAATTGGCTTCAAAACAGAAAGTTCTCGATCAAATTATCTACCTGTTGAATATTTTAGCCAACAAAAAGTACCAAATAAAGATTCCTTAATGTCATATAAACCACATATTAACGAACCTAAGCAAATGGGGTAGAATATCGGAGCGAAATTCTGCATTTTCATCAACTTCTTGTACTTTACCCATTGGGCGCCATTTCGAATTTCATCCAAGCGAAACGTGACGTCACACTGGCAGTGATGACTCAACCAACGTTTTGCTTAGAGACGCCCCCTCCCTCCTGCTAATCACCAAGTCATGCCTCTAACATTGTTTTTTCAATAGTTATAGTAACTTGTATATTGAACTAAATGCTTACGCTTTGGGGAATAAGCTCAAATGGTAGAGCGCCCGCTTAGCATGTGGGAGGCACCGGGATCGATACCCGGATTCTCCAGCAGTCTTTATTTTACTAGCTAATATGCAGCTTTAATTCTTTTGAAGGCAGATTTTTTTCGGACCGTTGTTGTACAAATAACGCAACCTCGTTCCCAGGGTCTCTCATCTTACCGCCCCCTGGAGCGAGCGAAGAGAGACCCTGGTTGGGTCTGGTCACGTGCCTGCCAGAATCTGGGAGGTGACAATTAAATTATTGAAGGGATGGGCGGCCTAGTAGGAATTTTGTCTATACTTAGCCTACGGGAGTTCGGGAAGTGTTGTCACCAAAGTAAACCAAGAACGATATGATGTTCTGAGGCAATGTCCGGCGGTAATATTCTGCAAACGCCAAGGAAAACTTATCCATCATCTGATAGCGGAAATCCATGTCGCTGATGGTTGCATGGTTCAGTGAAGGACGTTACATATTGTAAAAATCTCCTCACGAAGGCGAATGGAGAATTACACACCGCAGCCGAGGCTGTGTATGCCGGAAGATGTTTGGCTCGTCTTTACCTCAGAATGAAGTGTAGGTCTTGTTACCGGCGATTAAATAATTTTAGAGAATTAAGGGCCTTTTAAATGATCACTGAAAGCCAAAGTCACTTCGAAAGGAGCGAAAGGGTGAAAAGATTTATTGAAGTTTCACTGCGCCGTCGGCGCGCCGAACTTTGCCGAGCGCGAAGGATATAAATACAGTGAACTCGTCGCGGTATACATTTCGCCGTCGTTGCTGATAAAATGGATTTATCTTCGAACGAAACGAGGCTAGAAAAAGAAAAATATAATTTTTATTGTGTCGTTAATAAATTAGTGTACGTGACACCAACGGTTCGAAAGAATTGTGCACATTTTCATTTAATTCTCGATCTCTCGACCTTTCTTTGCTTCAAGCGTATTTCTGAGGGGCATTTTTTGTGCCGTGTTATTAGAAGAAATCGAAATTATAAGTAGAGCGGAGTCGTTTGATTATGTTACGGCATATTTTTAGAGGTCGTAGGTCTGCATGGTTCCGCTGTTAACTGCACGTCGCTTCTCAGAGTTTGACACCTCTGTAATTTGCCATGCCGTGCTTATACTTTGGTTAGGTTCGTTTCTATTGCAAGATATGTTTTAAGGCTCTCAGTATTGGCTCTCCAGGGACAAAGATTAAAATACTCCGTGAACATATTGCTTACTTACATTCTATGTTGTGACGCCGCAGGTGACGCCGGGCCCGGCTATTTGATTAGATCTGTTTGCAAGCACAGTGCGTTGCACGAATATCATATTTATCTTCGTCCAGCTTTTCTTCAGAGACTGCCGTAGCTTTACTTTGAGAAAGCTATACGTTTTCCTAGAGACGTTCTTATGTTTTTTTTGTATCAATTTGATCGAGTGCATTCAAAGGAGAAACAACAATTACTACGGGATGAAATTGCGCTGCTCGACGTCCACAGTTGAAATATGAATGACTTTCCATAAATCCAGTGGGTAAGACGGCAACACTGAAAATCACGACCACTAAATTGCCTCGAGACAGACTTGCTTAACCTTTAGGTAAACGTTGGAACAGATATTATTCGAAATTTCAGCCTGAAAGCTGAGTATTGATAAACCCCGCGGGTAATGTGGCGGTCGCAGCGCGCGACAAAGCTCAACGCGACAAACTGCTGATTACAGAGGACCCCTCCCTGATGTTCTCAATTGTCAAAGTGGCACGTGACCAGAACCAACCAGGGTCTCTCTTCGCTCGCTCCAGGGGGCGGTAAGATGAGAGACCCTGGGAACGAGGTTGCAAATAACGGTTTGTAAACTTTTTATTTGGATAATCTAGCTATTAGAGAAGATGCGAATACTCCTATTAATGAATTTTCCGCTGTCCCTCTAAAACAACGTGGACTTCAATCGACCAGAGGTAAACGGGCAATACCCGGAGCACCTTTCGGTATATTTGTCGCGCGGTACTCTTTACGCTTTGTAGCGCAACCTTTCTCAAAACAGCTTTATAACACAGATAACACAAAGATTCTTTGAAGAATTACTCTTTCCTTTGCGACTTGCATTATTATAAACTGGCAGTTAAAGGTTAAATTTCATCTTTTACAACTGAAATTGACGCCCTCCTTTGGCACGGAATGGTAAGGAAAGGTTAAATGGCCGTAAATGGGTCTTGCTAGCCCACACACTGCAGATCTAATCCCAGTCTTAGCTGTATTGAACAACTGAGAGTATTCTTCTTTTCCATGAGTGGGATGCTAGTCCATTGTAGTTATCCGCCCCCACCCCCAGCCCACCACTTTGGAGCGAACTACTCTTACAGCAATGAGAGAAGAAAGAAATATAAACAGGAGCCATAATCGGGCACGGAGACCGTAAGTCTTGGGATCCGCGCGCACCTATAATATGGTTCAATTTTTCTATTTTTAGAACAAATTGCGCCATCCTGACGTCACATATCCGCGCGGATCCACGCACATGTCGGGGGCTCTCGCGTGGATGTTGTCACGTTGCCTGATCAAATGGTGAGAAAGGCGAGATTCTCTTGAAGATTTTTCACAGCGATGGCAGGGAATAAGGCAGGGAATTAGATCCAGGGCTCTTATATGTAGCTTTATGCTCTAAACTAATGGAAAAGGTGAGATTTTCAGAGTCGAAAACAAGACTTCAATTTCGCGGTGTGAATTAATAACAATATGTGCTCGCGCTTGTTGAACGGGTAAGCTTTTGCGTTTGTTCTGTAAAGAAAAGTTATGAAAGAAAACTCTTTACTCTCGTATCGAGTTCATTTGAGAGTTTCCCAAACAATGCTTAATCATAACCAAACTCTGTTTTTGATAGTTTCTTATTGCTTCTGTTTGTTTGGCGAGTTTGCAAAAGTTTTTTAAAGGAAAGTCTCACGCGTACATAAGTAGTTCATTTGCATAGTGCAGCGCGTGCATCTTCAAATCCGAGGCGGTGTTTTCAATTGTGAACAAATCTTGACAAAGATTTCTTTCGTTGTCTTTTGCGCTGAGATGCTGCAACAATTTTCACCAACGCCAAAAGGCTACTAACATCATGTGTATTTCTTTAACTTAGTGAAATTTTACACTGCGAAAATAAAATAGACAAGGAGTTTTGATAACTCAACCAACAAAATCGAAATCTTTATTCGAGTACCGTGACTACTCGGGTTGATTAAAGAAAGCTGATTATTTCTGCTGTATTCGCATATTTTCAGCTAAGCTTTTAATATGTTCTGAAACATTTATCAACCTTAAACATATTTAAAAACTAGAGATATTATATGAGTTCGATGTACGTTTTCACACGAAAGTGGGGAAGTCCAATTTGTCGTGTTTTAATGACTGTACAAAACACGCATCGGCGGGCGCTCTTATTCATCGACAACAGACAATTTATTGGATTTTTACTCAAACAAAACTGAGCATAATCTATAGACATAAACTTTATTGCCACTTATTGGGCCTTGATAAAGCATCAAGCGTTGCTTACAATTCAGGCGAAACTCAAACTTGCAATTACTTTGTTTTACTTTTCGGTCGAGATAGACTCTGGCGAAATCCTCCCAAGCGTGTGGCACGAGGAGGGAAACTTTGAGGTCCTGAAACGGTGCTATATCCAAATATATGCAACTGGTTTTTTGCTGTGTTATGGAAAAGCTGTTAATCTTCGTTCAACATATGTGAAACTTAGAGTGGAGTAATGTGGAGCTCTTGTAAAAGAAACAGCGGAACACAACTTGATCAGCGATATAAACCGGGGCAACTAAATTCGGCACTGTCTTACTTCACTCAAACTGGAGCAGCTTACGACGAAAATACTGAAGCAATATTCCAACAGACATGAACGTATTGATATGTGGGCCAAGAGCATCAAACATTTCGGGAATTTCGGACGCCATTTCCCCGCGCTATATCCGCAAAAATCCACGCAGCATGTACGCGCGTGTGCAGCACATGATGGCGCAATTTGTTCTAAAAATGGAAAAATTGTTCCATATCATAGGGACAGCCCCAATACTAGAAATGGCGCGCGCTTACAGTCTCCGTCCCCGATTATGGCTCCTGATATAAATTCATCAAACGAGACAAGTCGACCAAAGAAATGTCGTTGAACTAACGCGACAAATGTAATCTAGGGCGTCTATTTAAATGAAAGTAATGTTTTAAAAGCGCTTTATACCCTGATAAAACATGGGTTTTTGACCAATCACAGCGTGCGCAGGGTTCTATCTATATTATAATGGTCATTTATTCGCAAATTACGCTCCATATAATTCTTGAAATTTTTCACTCGACTCTTGCGTAGATCTTAAAAGTAAATCCATCGGATAACACAACAAAAAAAATTCCCAGTGGTAAAACATGTGAAGCTTCGTTGACCAATTTTAAAAAGTAATAACAAATTAAAAAGTGTAACATCTGTGAAGCACCGATGAGATTTGAACCCATGACCTCCTGTTTGCTAGACAGGCGCTCTAACCAACTGAGTTACGGCGCCCTACATTAGACAACCTCATGTATTATTGTTTATTTGTTTATTTTTTAGAAATAAAAAGAAAAAAAAAATTAAAAAAAACATTGTAAATACATGTAGTACTAAGTTGGTCACATGTCCACTTTCACGCTTGGTAATTTCCAGCAGTACTAAGATAGCTCAATACCTCTTAGGGTGTTCAACCTCAAAAGGTCCACAGCGGGAGCTTTCGTGATTCCTTTTAGCGTATTGAGCTCAAAAAATTATGACAGGAGATAATGTGTTGTTTTAGAATTGGTACCTCTTAGGGGTCCCTCGGGGACCACCTGGGCTTTGATTGGGCGTTTGAAAGGCGGGGTGCGACGGTATTGACGGGACGCAGAAAAATAATCAGCAGGGTTGGACTGGTAACTACACGACTACACAGAACGATAACCATAATAATGAATGTTTACCAGGGAGCATACTTCATCATTGGTGTTCTTCGTTGGGGCCCCGCAACTGTTCTCAGATAAGTTTACACATTTTGCAACAACATTTACCCAAATCTCAACATGGAAAAACATAGTATTAATTCCAAGTTTGAAGTGAACTTTTCTCTGCGAAATATTGTTTAAGTGGGGCTATTAAGTGAAGTTAGTCAACTGGTGAGGTTCCTTAAAGAACAAGTTCGCATTTAGCGACTATAGGTTCACGCGCCTTGTAGCCACAAGATGGCAGGATTCGACGTCCCGTGGAGAGAAGTCTTAATTTTTTTTTTTAACTGCCGGCTTCCTACCTTTTTTTCTTTTTTTAAGTTTCTATCTTTATTGCTAGCAAATATCATTTTTTTTTGTTTTCTTTAACTTCCTAGCTTGATTTTCTCTTTATTTTTGGACAATGTGGAGATAATTGTAAATAAAATCTGTTTCTGGAAAGAAAAGTAGGGGTCAGCAAGCTTGTTAAATCCAAGCAAAGCCATAGCAGTGGCCATCTGCCCTGCCATTGTTCATTTTAGTACTTAGCGCGCGCAGTTGATGCATGACGTGGCTCACTCTTCATCCTCTCCAGACACCGGCGAATTGTTTAAGCAACCTGCCAAAATATTCTTCACCCTCAAAGATGTTCTCATCATGCTATACGATAATAGGGGTTAAGATTATGGATTGCGTGGAATGGATTGGTCAATGTCATCATCTCTCTTTTTCGCCAAATCTTATTAGCAAAACGTATAAAAGAAATTGATTAATTACTCCATTTAAATACCCTGGAACACAGCAAAAAGAATAGAAAAGTTTAAAACGATGGTTTTGTCTTTGGAGAATACAAAAGTTGAATTGACATTTAACACAAAAACAAACGCTGTCCTTTTTTAGCGTTAGGCAGAGGATCTCAATGGGGTTAACCGTCAAATGGCCAAAACATTAACCGTCAACCGTCAAAACCGCAATATTTTTACCGTCAACCGTCAAATGAGCAAGCCAATATTAGCCGTCAAATGTCTCAGATATCCTTAATTAAGAACTAAACGATTGTCTAGGGGCAAGGTATGCTGTTTATAAAGCAACGTTTTAATATATCACAAAAAGTATGCTTATGTTCAAGTCCTTCAACTTCTAGTCACGGGAGCAGGCGATTAATGCACGCGGCGGTAATAAAGGTGATGTAATTACGTTAATAAGACAAACATTTGAAGAGTAAAGACGCAATATTGAATGCACAAATTATAGTACTAATTGGATTGTTTAAATATGGACAAATTTGTACCCTTTTATGAAAAATTACAGCCACATTTGCTTCAACCGTCAAAAAACCAATAATAATAACGATCGCGATAATAACGGTTTATTCACATCACATCCGCGCAGTGACTGTATGTTTGAGAAGACCTACTAACATGACATACAACTAAAAATGAAGCTAACAGGATGGACTCTTGACGCTAACTACATAGAGAACAATTATCAAAATAGAAAGAATCGTCCCCGGGTGGGCTTGAACCACCAACCTTTCGGTTAACAGCCGAACGCGCTAGCCGATTGCGCCACGGAGACTTCCATGGAGGGAATTTGTACGATTTTCTCCCTGCCCCGCCCCCTGCCACTAATTTTTTGTTACCTCTGTCCCCGTGCCCTCGCACGATTCCCGCTTACATGAAAGGAAACGGAAAAGACTGCTACGCAGGCTAGCCTGAAATGGAAAACTTTATTTTACGATCGACAAGTTTTTGATTTGTTTGTCAGCGTCAGTAGTTATCGGATTTGGAATCGCTGGAAATATTTCCGTCCTGTTAACAATCAAGAGAACCCAGTCGCTTCAAACCGCTCAGAATTATTTATTGGCAAATCTAGCGGCTGCCGATGTTAGAAGTCTCCTGTTTTGTGGTTTTTGCCTCATCCCAATGATTAAGGTCCTTCCAGATGGAGCTGTTGGAACTGTTCTCTGTATGTTCTCTGTCGGCTTCAACGTTTCTCTGACTGCTACGGTTGTCTCAGTATTCACGCTTATAATCCTAGCAATAGAACGGTGTAACGCAGTAGTAAGACGTCTACGGATGTTGCAGCTTACGAGAGAAACGGTTCGATACGCGATTATTGGCACATGGATGGCGTCCCTTGCCTTAAACACACCATTGTTTGTGTACACAAACTACAAGTTCAAGACAGCAGCTTGCCGACAGACGTACAGTCAGAACGCAGAGTTAACTCACATTATCTTCTACATAATTTTTGTTTTCACTCTTCCTTTTCTCGTTATCAGCTTTTGCCACAGTAAACTTGTGAAATCGCTCAATCACAGAAGTGCGGTTACACCGGGCTGTGTGTTTTACCTGCCAGTGTTGTTATTGCCCTTCGCTATTTTCGGCTGGTAAGCCAAACCGTGCGGGCTTTTGGGCTATTGCTGCTTTTCATATGTTCTGTGGTAAATCCATTCATTTATGCATTTCACAGCTCAAATTATCGAGGCGCTTTTAAAACATTACTCAAATGTAAATAGACGCCCTGGATTACATTTGTCCCGTTAGTTCCGCGACATTTCTTTGGTCAACTTGTCTCGTTTGATGAGTTTACATTTCTTTCTTCTTTCATTGCTGTAAGAGTAGTTCGCTCCACGGTGGGGGGTGGGGGCGGATCACTAAGATGGACTATCATCCCATCCATGGGACAGAAAAATACTCTCAGTTGTTTAATACAACGGAGACTGGGATAAGCTCTGCCGTGTGTGGGCTAGCAAGGCACAGGTGCGGCCAGTTAACGTTTCTTTACCATCCAGTGTCAAAGCAGGCCGTCAATTTCACTTCTAAAAGATGAAATTCACCCTTTAACTTCCAGATTTCAATAAAGCGAGTCGTAAAGGCAAGAGTAATTTTTCAGAGAATCTTTGTGTTATCTGCATTATACGGCTGTTATGAGAAAGGTTGCGTTACAAAAGCGTAACTGAAAGCGTACACCGCGCCAATACCGAAAGGTGCTTCCGGTATTGCTCCTTTACCGCTGGTCGATTGAAGTCCACGTTGTTTCAGAGGGACAGCGGAAAATTCATTAATAGGAGTATTCGCATCTTCTCTAATAGCTAGATTATCCAAATAAAAAGTTTACAAACTGTTATTTGTACAACAACGGTCCGAAAAAAATCTGCGTTCAAAAAGAATTAAAGCTACATATTAGGTAGAAAAATAAAGACTGCTGGAGAATCCGGGTATCTATACCGGTACCTCCCGCATGCTAAGCGGGCGCTGTACCATTTGAGCTAATTCCCCAAAGCGTAAGCATTTAGTTCAATATACAAGTTGCTATAACTTTTGAAAAACCAATGTTTGAGGCATGACCTGGTAATTAGTTTTAAGCTTTTTTCTAAACAATTTACTTAGAATTTCATTTTAGAAAAACAGATCATTTAATAAAATATGTTGCTTTTCATTCTAGTTCCTTGTTATTTAGAACATATGCTACTGATATTGACCAGACATTATTAGAAAGTATACAAGAAACAACTGCCAATAAATAATTTCGGGATAACTATATTTCAACAAAAATGTCCTCATCATTTGAGACAGCACGTTAACAATATATACATACATCTTAAAGAATAAAACCAAATCAGTTTGAACAAAGCCAATAAGCGGGTGCTGTTCCTCATTAGGCCAAACTTCTGATAACGTTGTACAAACGTTGTACAAAGGCAGTAATACTTAAAAAAGCGGCACCGAGATTAATTTGTCTGGTCCGTTAGCTCAGTCGGTAGAGCGTGGTGCTGATAACGCCAAGGTCGTGAGTTCGACCCTCACACGGACCAACTTTTCCTTTTTATTAAACCAGCTGGAAAATGCACTTTTAAGATTTCTAACTGACTGTACTGTGATTTCTCTTTTCCTTTTTTTTTTTTCATTAGTTAATTCCCCCTGATCATTTCAAAACAAGAGGACTAGATCAAAATTACTTTAGATTAATATTTTCCTAGGAGTCGTTGAAAATGTTTCCCGGCCGACAGAAACACTTGGTTAAGTCTTATTTTAATCTAGAAGGGCTTCGTAGTAGTCACTTGGAATTCTCTGCGCAAAAACAAAAGTGCTTCTTTAAAGAAGAAAGGTATTTGAAAATTTTACAAATAGCAGTAAGTATTTTTAAATGTTCTGAATTCTTTAATGTGGTGTATTTAAATCTCCTCTTTCATTTTCGGTAACACTTGACGAAAACTGGTGAGCAGTTTATCTAAATAGCCTCGCAATAGTTAAGGCATGTGTACAATGGGGAATTAGCTCAAATGGTAGAGCGCCCGCTTCGCATGCGTTTGCTACCCAACATAACATTTTTTTTTTGTCTTTTTGTCTTGTTTTTTTTTTTTGGCAGTTTTTTTTTCCTCATCTATCTGCTCATAAAACGCAGGTAGTGTGCCAGAACTTCCCGCGCAAAATTACTGTATTACTCATCATCAGTATTGACTGTTATTCGGATTCTCCATTTTTTTTTTAATCAATTTGTCATTAGATATTTGTTTTTCAAGTTATAATTTTAAAACGTGCATTGAAATTTTCTGTAGGAAACCGTGAACGCACCATACTCTCAATGTTAAGCAGATTTTCATTGAAAATATATTTATTGAATAAGATTATTATTTACTTAAATCCTTAAGATGAGCTGGCTCACTGGTGGCGGAGCCTAAGTGCGGCTTCTTGGACACAAGGTGTCATGGCTTCTGTAACAGTGCGCCAAAATCCACAGTGGGAAAAAATGGCGGCTGTACATTTTACCACACTGAATGCATGGCGTACCTGGATTATCAAAGTAGGCATAAATTAATATCTTTGCAACATTTTTCGCTGTATTACATTCATTGTGTACACTAGGTTTAAAGCTTTAGGAAGTTTTCTGTGTATTTTTCACGAGCGTTTATTAGGGATATTGAAGCTAAGAATTATTGGTAAATGCACCAGTCGCCATCTTGTTCCCCACAGTGGATTTTTTTGGAAAATTTTTACGTAGGTTTCTCCAGTTATCGCAACATCGACATGAAAGCACAAGCTTATAGCTTAAATTCCATCGTGTTTAATAAGGAATATTCATTCATTCATCGCAGATTCTTAACAAAGCTATCGTTGCCTTCAGTTAATTTTCAATCTTCTTATTTCTGCGCTGGAAACAGGGTGTGAAGAAAATCATAAGTGCTTTCATCATGCGCAGGTTTTTGCTTCACTTATAGGACAACCAACGCAATTCTATTAACATGTTTATACTGCTTTTTTTAAAAGCAGTTTAAAATTCCCTTTTCTGTTTTGATAAGGACTAGATGGAAAACAAAGCAAGCCGTTTTTAAAAAGTTTGATATAAATTTTCATGGTTTAAAAAATTTGTGTAGCAGACCATTTACTTTTGCTTCGGTGAGCCTATTTCGGAGAGCCAAAACACACAGTTCGGAATGCGCGCGAGGAAGAAAATAACCCTGACCTGATCTTTTCACTCAAACCAAGCATTGTTTTTTTTCGCTCGTTTCTGATACAATGAAGCTGCTCACGGCAGTGTTCAGTGAAAGACCCCCATTGATATCTTTATACACTTGATCTTGAGGCTATATATAGTGTGTGGAATGAATTTTTATTACGGAAAAGCTACAACTATCAGACAAATTTTAATTTGCAAATTTGAATATCTGTTAAAGATATTAAAGTATCTCATAGAAAGAATAATCTGCCGGCCACCGCCCAATGGACTATCAAAATAACTGACACCACTAAGCCTTTGCTATATTCACCTGATCCAACTTATGGTCAATTTCTTGTACAAAGGCACAATAACTTAATAAAAGACGGCACTGAGGTTAATGTGTCTGGTCCGTTAGCTCAGTCGGCAGAGCGTGGTGCTGATAACGCCAAGGTCGTAAGTTTGACCCTCACACGGACCAATATTTCTTTTAACTAAGTGAACTGGAAAATACTATCTTAAGACTTTCTTCTGATTTATCTGATTTCTCTTTTCCTAATTCTTGACCTTTATTTTAATTAAAAACCTGTTTAGATATATATATATTTTTGATCGCCACAAAACAAAAGGACTAGATCAAATTTATCTTTGTCTATAATGTTACTACATGTTGCTGAAAACCCGGGGAGTAGGGTACTTTAGGAATTTCTGGGTGGGGATGTTCCGCTGGGACCCCAGTTAATAATATCCAGTAGTGCTTTAGTGTTTTTTTCCTCCCCACCCCCTCCCCCCCGTTCCTCTTTTTGCTCTCGCCCCATGCGTTCGCGCGACTTCCCCTTGGCTCTCGCTTTCTCCCGCTAAGAGGAAACGGAAAAGACTACTACGCAGGCTAATTTGAGGCTTTCTTTACCAACTCCACTATTGTCCCGTTCGTTGTAGAATTCCCTGAAATGTTTAAAGACATTTTCTTTCCCAGATTCGTTACTTGGTAGCGATTGAAGATCTGTTGAACGTTGAAGTTTGTGCCAAAGCAAATGGCTTGTAACAAATTAAAGTAAGCCTTCCTGAAAGATGTCATCAAAGCAATCAACCTTTAATGCAAAGGGGTAATCAATTTTGTTGTCTATAAATGGCAGCAAACGCAATTAAAGAAAATGATTGAATCGTTCTTCGGAAAATGAATTTGATTAAGAATGAAATCTTGTGAAACTTTTTAATCTAGCTCGGTAGTTGGTACGGCGATGGCAGTTTTTATATTAATTTTGCTTTCTCCAGGAAGAAGAAATTAATTGAAAATGCACCGATCGTAATCACTCGTCCAAACATGACCCGCCTAGATTAGCTCAGCTATCCGCGGGCATGTTATAATTGTAATTTTAATTTGACAACAAATAAAATGTATGTATGTATGTATGTATGTATGTATGTATGTATGTATGTATGTATGTATGTATGTATGTATGTCACTTAGTATTTATTTCATAGCGCGAAAGATTAAAACAGAGCATTTAATCCACGTGCGAGAATCAGTTTTGTGTTCAGACTGCCATCTACTGCTTCATATATGAAGGGTAAATGTAATTACCGACTGATGTTATAGATCGCCATCGATTCGAAAATAGCGTAAGGTTCAGCCTACTATTATATGCTGTTCTTAGCAAATTTATACCGAGGTTTAGGTCTTTTAGGTTCAGTTCCTATTTGATGATGATGGACAGAAAGTAAAGCTATTTTATTATTTTATTCATGCAGACGCTTTAATTCACTGATGTTATGTTCCGCTAGAATCACGATTTTAATTTTTTGCTATGTAAGCAAAAGCCAAACACCACACAGGTCCGACTGAGGTTCTCCCAAAGGTGATAGTTTTTAATTGCAAACATACACCCGTATTTACATAAGAAAGAGTTGTTGAATCTGGGAAAATAATGATTTTGAAGAAAAAAACAATCTGGAGAATCCGGGTATCGATCCCGGTACCTCCCGCATGCTAAGCGGACGCTCTACCATTTGAGCTAATTCCCCGCAAGTCGTAACAGCATCGATTTCTTTGGCTCTTTTTTATCACTGGCTTATTGCATGTAAAGAACTGAACGAACGTGCGAAAGAAGAAAAGCGATGAAAGTAAGCGAAATAGATACTTCATTCTCACGCGAAAGCTAGGGCTTGCGTTGAACTGTGAAACTCTCCCTTTGATTTGTTTACCATATACAAAGCCTTCTTTGAACATGTTTTAATAAATATCTGCTGCCCTGGAAATGTCTTTTTTAAATGAACAACGAAACATTTCCCGCGCAAAGAAAGCAAAAAGAGAAACACAAATTTGGCTTGCTTTTGCCGAAAAATCCACTGTGGGCAACAAAATGGCGACTGGTACATTTACCAATAGTTTTTAGCGTCAAAATCCCTAAGAAACGCTCATGAAAAACGCGCAGAATACTTCCTAAAGGTTCAAACCTAGCGTACACAATTAATGTAATACAGCGACAAATGTTGCAAAGATACGATTTTATGTCTACTTTGATAATCCAGGTACGCCATGCATTGTCGTAAAATGTACAGCCGCCATTTTTTCCACTGTGGATTTTGGCGCGCTGTTACTGACGCCATGACACTTGTGCCGAAGAAGCCATACTTGGGTTCCGCCACCAGTGAGCCAACTCTTGTTAAAGATTTAAGAAAATAATGATCGCATTCAATAAATTTATTTTCAGTGGAAATCCGCTTAACATTGAGAATATGGTGCATTCACGGTTTCCTACAGAAAATTTCAATGCACGTTTTAAGCTATAACAATGAAAAACAACTGTCCAATGGCAAAATTGAGAATCCGAATAACAGTCAATACTGATGATGAGTAATAACGTAATTTTGTGCAGGAAGTTATAGCACACTTCCTGCTTTTTATGAGCAGATAAATGAGGAAAAAAGAACTGCAAACAGAAAAGACAAAAAGACAAAAAAAAAATGTTAACATGGGTAGCAAAAATCTTGATTTTGGAGAATCCGGGTATCGATCCCGCTACTTCCCGCATGCGAAGCGGGCGCTCCACCGTTTGAGCTAATCCCCTATTGTATAGATGCCTTAGCTATGACGAGGCTATTTTGAAAAATTGGTTACCAGTTTTCGTCAGGTGTTACCGAAAATGAAAAAGGAAATTTAAATACACCACATTAACTAATTTAGAACAATGAAAAAGACTTACTGCTATTTGTAAAATTTTGAAGAAAATAACTTGCCAAATAATAGTAAAAAATCAGTGTTGATCTGAACTTTGTCTTTTGAAGCAAAATAATATTATATGGAGAATCCGGGCATCGATCCCGGTACCTCCCGCATGCAAAGCGGGCGCTCTACCATTATAGCTAATCCCACGGTTGTTACATGAAATCAGAGTCTTGGATAAAACAAATTACTAGTTTTGGAAGAATATGTGGACGTCTTTGAGAATATTTGGTCCAAGCTGTTGTCATAATCTTACAACAGAAAAATAACTACTAAATAATTTAACTGATGCAGCGAAGTCTGCTATTATATTTTGACATCCTTCAATTATGATTAATTTACTTGTTAAGATTACTATGACTTCAGTATCATTACTCTTAAAATACAAGGTGCCATAAAACAGTTCATAAAGAAATCGAGACATGCAATCGTAAAAAAGCAACTGCAAAAGTCAAATAAAGAAACGAAAAAGAATGCTTCCGGCCGGGCTCGAACCGGCGACCTTCCGCGTGAGGCGGACGTGATAGCCACTACACTACGGAAACCTCGGTGAACCACTAGTGATCCTAAAACGAAGTATTTCTAAACCACGTTAACGTGGTACTATGATCAAATTTTACTCCTTGAATTTTTGGGTCAATCACATGGAAATCCACGAAATATTAAAAACGCCGTTTGCCGCTTGCAAATATCTGCATTAGTTCCGGAGATATTTAAGTTTGAAAAATGTGTAAAATATGCAAATGAAAGACAGCTCAATATTATATTGAATATATAAATAGAGCTATCTTGGTCAATTTGCAGTGGAAACCATTGAACCATTGTTCCCAGGGCAACTAACTGTTGTCCATTCCCCTCCAATCTGATTCAAATATTTTAGTGATTTTCAGCTGGAAAAACATGAAACAAGGCCACAGACACCACCTAACATATTTATATGTTTGCTGGATCATGCAGATGAGGCACCACTGGCAAATATCAAATTGGAACGCCAAAGGTGGCCAGAAAAGCTTTTAATATCGAGGAGGTGTGGACCCCAGCATGTTCCCATGGTAACATAACTGTTTAGCTCATATTGTGGAGCACATCTAGTAGAATCTTACCGCAAAGAATCAAAGATTTCTGCTACAAATTGGCTGAGATATCTTTTTCATAAAATTTGGTCAAAATTTGGTGGAGTTTATGACGTCATCACTTGGCCAATTTGCATATTTTAAAATCTTGAATATCTCTGGAACGAAAGGAGATCTTTGAAATAGTAAACAGCGTTTTTCTTCTCGTACAGTCTACTTTTTTGTGCTTTAAAATGGCTTAGATACGAAAGATGCGAATTTCATGATATATAGTAGCACTTTAAATGAACCGTCATGTAATTTTTCAGTCGACCCTTGCGTGGACCTTAAAAATAACACTCTTATTGGATAACACAACCTTACAAAAATTCCCTGTTAAACAATATGTGGAGCTTCGATGAGCAAAAGTAATGAAAAAGTATTGAGAATTAAAAAGTTTGACCCCTCTAAGGCACCGATGGGATTTGAACCCATGACCTCCTGTTTACAAGACAGGCGCTCTAACCAACTGAGCTACGGCGCCCTACATGAGGGGGAGAGAGACTTCATGGATTCGAGAAAGAAACATCTGGTAGGCAGGAAAGAGAATTGTGTTCTCTTCATAATAGAATTATTGTTAAAATTAAGAAGTGTGTGTGTTTTTCTTTTCATTATGTGGGGGTAATGATTGTGTTTCTATGTCTGTTTCACTGCTTGGCTTTTTTTTTTTTGCATTCTGATCAGATAAGGGATAAAATTGGTTTCATTTTTTTCAGACATTTGACCAACTGATCGCAATCGTTCGCTTGTTGATATTCATGATTTTGTGACGTGTGTCAATGAAGACGGGCATGTTCTTTTTTTTCTTTTTTCATCTTGTAGCTTGTGCCGAGAAAGCAACAAATTTATTTGCGCTTTTGAAATATGTAATTTCTGACGATCGAGGGACGAATTAGTCAGAGATTACTATTCTGACAGCATGATGGAGAGGCTCGCGGGGTGTCCTGGGATGTTTAAGGACTTTTTTGCCTTTGGCGAGAGATTGACGTCATTCTCGATCAGTCAGTCTTCGTGTTCGTCTAAAATCTTATTAAGCTTTGTTTTAACAGCGTCTTGTAAAATGTTCTAGCTTATTGATTTGTACCAGGAGCCATAATCGGGGACGGAGACCGTAAGCGCGCGCCATTTCTAGTACTGGGGCTGTCCCTATGATATGGGAGAATTTTTCTATTTTTAGAAAAAATTGTGCCATCATGTGCGACACACGCGTGTACAATGCTGCGAGGATTTTTGCGGATGCAGCGCGGGGAAATGGCGTCCGAAATTCCCGAAATGTTTGATGCCTTAATTTTGGCCCACATATCAATACGTTCATGTCTGTTGGGAGTTTACTTCAGTATTTTCGTCGCAAGATGCTCCAGTTTAAGTGAAGGAAGACAGTGTCGAATTTAGTTATGTGCCGCTTTATATCACTGACCAAGTTGTGTTCCTCAGCTTCTTTTACAAGGGCTCCACATCACTCCACTCTAAGTTTTACATATGTTGAAGATTGACAGCTTTTCCAAAACACCGCAAAAAAACTAGTAGGATATATTTGGATATAGCACCGTTTCAGGACTTCAAAGTTTCCCTCCTCTTGTCACACGCTTGCGAAGATTTCGCCTGAGTAAAAAAAAGAGAGTAAAGAGAAGAGTAAAAAAAAATAATAATAAAAATAACAAGTTTGAATTTCGCCTGAATTGTAAGGAACGCTTGATGCTTTATCAAGGCCCAATAAGTGACAATAAAGTTTATCTCTGTAGATGCTGCTCAGTTTTGTTTGTGTAAAAACCCAATAAATTGTCTGTTGTCCATGAATAAGAGCGACCGCCGATGCGTGTTTTGTACAGTCAGTAAAACATGACAAATTGGACTTCCCCACTTTCGTTTGAAAACGTACATGGAACTTATATAATATCTCTAATTTTTAAATATGTTTAAGGTTGATAAATGTTTCAGAACGTATTAAAAGCTTAGCTGAAAATATGTGAATACCGCAGAAATAATTTATTTATTTATTTATTTATTTATTAAGCTTCGGCCTACTATTACACGTAAAGAAAAAGAAAAATAAGAGGAAGCAAAAAAAAAAAAAAAAAAAAAAGAGACAGCAAAACAAAACAAAATGGCCAGGGGAGCCGCTACAGCTTAGTAATCAGCAAAGTTACGATGACGCTTTCTTTAATCAACTGGAATAACGATTTCGATTTTGTTGGTTGAGTTATCAAAACTCCTTGTCTATTTTATTTTCGCAGTGTAAAATTTAACTATGTTAAAGAAACACACATGATATTAGCAGCCTTTTGGCGTTGGTGAAAATTGTTGCAACATCTCAGCACAAAACACAACGAAAGAAATTTTTGTCAAGATTTGTTGACAATTGAAAACACCGACCTCGGACTTGAAAGTGCATGCGCTGCACTATGCAAATGAGCTATTTGTACGCCTCAGACTTGCCTTTCAAAAACTTTTGCAAACTCGCCAAACAAACAGAAACAATATGATTAAGCATTGTTTGGGAAACTCACAAATGAACTCGATACCAGAGTAAAGAGTTTTCTTACACAACTTTTCTTTACACAACAAACGCAAAAGATTACGCGTACAACTAGCGCGAGCAGATATTATTCATTTACAGCGCGAAATTGAAGTAATATTTTGGACCCTGCAAAACTTACCTTTTCCATTAGCTCAGAGCATAACACTACACATAAGAGCCCTGGTTCTTATTCCCTGCCTTATTCCTTGTCATCGCTGTGAAAAATCTGCAAGAGAATCTCGCAACTCTCACCATTTGATCACTCAACGTGACAACATCCACGCGAGAGCCCCTGACATGTGCGTGGATCCGCGCGGATATATGACGTCAGGACGGCGCAATTTGTTCTAAAAATAGAAAAATAGTCCCATATCATAGGTGTTCGCGGATCCCAAGACTTACGGTCTCCGTGCCCGATTATGGCTCCTGCTACAACAACACAGAACAGGTATTAAAACACCAGCTGAGTTAAGGGAGTGGCAGATTAAAGCATTTGTCTAAAGAGTTTTACATATGTCTGGCCTGTTGGTCTAGTGGCATGATTCTCGCTTTGGGTGCGAGAGGTCCCGGGTTCGACTCCAGGACAGGCCCAAATTAATTGTTTTTCTTTTCAAATAATAATTAAAATAAACATAACAGTAATTTTTTAGCAAACTAGTATTTTCCAAATTGTAGGTATGGATGAGACATTCACTCGTTCTTTCCCTCTCTCCGTCACTTCCTGTTAGACTTTTCGTGAATCCGCAGATCAATTTAAAGGGAAAAGTAGTCACAGCCCAAGGGAGTCCCGAGCGGCTTTAATACGTGCATTTTCATCCTCAGAGAAAACATCAACGCAACGCTCGTGCTAACATTATCCGCCGGAGAACTGGCTACTATATCTAAAAATAGTTTGAGAGGAATTACCTTGCTCTCCTGATACCGGCGAAATGTTTAAGCAACCTGCCAAAATACTCTACACCCTCAAAGATGTTCACATTAGGCTATACAATAATAGGGGTCAAGGTTATGGATTGTTTGGGCTGATGCAATCATGAAATGGTCGATGTCATCATCTTTATATTTCGCCAAATCTTATTAACAAAACGTAAAAAAGAAATTGAGTAGTTATTCCATTTAAATTACCCTGGAACAAAACAAAATGAACGGAAAAGTTTAAAGCGATGGTTTTTGTCCTTGGGTCATTTGACAGCTTTCATTTAACACAGAAATTGCATTCAACCGTCAACTTATAGCAGAGAGACTTTTGGTTTCTCCGGCTGAAACTCATACATTTCTCGCTACCAATCCACTAACAATCAGTGACATAAGCTTTGTTAAGATCATGGCTCGATAGCGTTATTTAAGGTATCGATCCCAACATGAAGTTGCTGAAGGATAAAAAATTAAATAAGCTCAGTTACGTCAACATCTTCCGTTTTTTTCGTTTTGTTTTGTTTTCGCTGACTCAAAATTTTGTAAGAGCTGGCTAGAGTTGGGTAGCAAGATTTAGTCTCATAGGAAAAACAATCATGTGTTTCCGGCCGGGCTCGAACCGTCGATATTCCGCTTGTAAAGTGGACGTGATGACCACTACACTACGGAAACCTGTTACGACTGAAAGCTGCCATACTCAGTGGTGTACTAATCAGGAACTCGTAGTTTCTAGTTGTTTTGATCAGGAAGACAGAAAAAATAAGTCTGCGAAGTACAGCAAACAGTTTGAACATGTGCCTACTTCTCACGATGCTCAATATTGAAGTTTTTCAAAAACGATGCTATCCTTGTTTTAGCGTTACCAGAGAATCTCAGTGCAGTTAACCGTCAAATCGCCAAAAAATTAACCGTCAACCGTCAAATGAGCAAGCCAATATTAGCCGTCAAATGTCTCAGATATCCTTAATCAAGAACTAAACGATTGACTATGGAAAATTTATGCTGTTTAGAAATGAACGTTAATACACCACAAAAAGATACACTTATGCTCAAGTCCTTCAACTTCTAGTTATGGGAGCGGAAGATTAATGCGCGCAGCGGTGAGGTGATGTAATTACGTTAATTAGACAAACAGTCGACTATTAAAGAAGTCATAAGTAACGCACAAATTATAGGACTAATTGGATTATTCAGATACGGGCAAATTTGTACCCTTTTATGAAAAATTACAGCCAAATTTGCTTCAACCGTCAAAAAACCAATAATGATAACGATCACGATAATAACGGTTCATTCACATCACATCCGCGCAGTGGCTGCTTGTTTGAATAGACCTTCTTACATGCAATACAACTAAAAATTACGCTAACAGGATGGATGGATGGAATCCTGAAGCTAACTATATAGAAAATAATTATCAAAACAAAGACAACCGTCCCCGGGTGGGCTTGAACCACCAACCTTTCGGTTAACAGCCAAACGCGCTAGCCGATTGCGCCACGGAGACTTCCATCAAAACATTTTGAACAATTTTCATCACATTTTGTGCAAGAAATTTTAACTTGCGTAAGGTTTCTGTTACATTATTGTATCTTGCTCGAAAGACGTGAAAAGCGAAAAACCGGGGGAGTTGGGGAGTAACTGTCTTGGCCAATGAGACAACACAAAACAGGTGTTATAGAACCAGTTCGACAGGGAGAAGTAGATTAAGACCTTTGTTAAATGACGTTCAACCATGTTTGGCCTGTTGGTCTAGTGGCATGATTCTCGCTTTGGGTGCGTTGCGAGAGGTGCCGGTTCGACTCCCGGAGAGGCCCTTTGTAATACTCTTTTGTCAATGAACACAACATATAATAACGAAGCGGGCAATATTACGATGGTTTTTGTGACGTCACAACGGCCATATGAAACAACGGAACACCTTCCTCCTTTTTTGGCAGACAATTCCAACTGACTACTATAAAACCCTAGATTCAAATATCACTTAACCAACCGTTTCTGTTGGCCGGGAAACATTTCCAACGACTTCTAGGAAAATATTAATCTAAAGTAATTTTGATCTAGTCCTCTTGTTTTAAACCGATGAGGGGGAATAAACTAATCAAAACAAATACAGGAAAAGAGAAATCAGGGTATAGTCAGTTAGAAATCTTAAAATAGTATTTTCCAGCTGGTTCACTTAAAAGGAAAAGTTGGTCCGTGTGAGGGTCGAACTCACGACCTTGGCGTTATCAGCACCACGCTCTACCGACTGAGCTAACGGACCGGACACATTATCCTTGTGCCGTTTTTTATTAAATACTACTGCCTTTGTACAGGAACGTTATCAGAAGTTTGGCCTAATGAGGAACATCACCCGCTTATGCTTATTGGCTTTGTTCAAACTTATTTGGTTTTATTCTTTAAGATGTATGTATATATTGTTAACGTACTTTCCCAAATGATGAGGACATTTTTGTTGAAATATAGTTATCCCGAAATTATCTGTTAGAAGTTGTTTCCCATTTATTTTATAATCATGTCATAGTTTTTTATTTTTAACTTAGGATAGAGTGCCACTGGTTCGTCAGTTTTTTCACTGTTATGTGTTACCCTCTGTAAATAAAGTTGTTACTTACTTACTTACTTACTTACTTACTAATGTCAGCCGGTCCATTTTGGTCCATTTTGGTGATTTAACATAAACAATAGCCCTTTGGTTAAACCTAAACAATAGCGTTTTGTTATTAGAAGCGCCGAATTCTTTTTCGGAAGCTTAGCGAGAAAACTTGTGATCATCGGAAAAATTGTCGGCATGAGGAATTAGCTACCTTGCGGGAGTGAGGAGTGTAACTTTTGTTATCACAAGATCAATTTCCATCGGGGGAGCCCAAAGGAACACTTGACCGGCTGTATGAGTATCGGCCAGACTCTCACCAATAAAGTAAGAGCTTTAGGCCTATTCCAAACGTCGTGCCACTGCCGTGCCGAACGAAATTCAAGAACTTAATTTAACTTAAGCACGGCAGTTGCACAACGTATATTTTTGTAATCGGCTATTAAGGCATGGCCCGCCTAGATTAGCCTTTCAGTGCTACTTGCGGGCATGCGACTTGGCTTCAAACGGCGTGCTCTTGCAGGGCCGAACTGAATTCATAGCCTGTTATCAGCTGCCGTTGCTTTCTATCATTTAAAATGGTCTTCAGCAAGGCAAACTTCTTCCCATCTTCGGCGACTGAATTAAATTCGACGTTTGAAACCACTGGCGTTATTTTGTCATACCACTACTGGGTCAAATTTATTTGAGTTCGTCACCGCAGTAGCACGACGTTTGGAATAAGCATTAGCTTACAAGTTTGATTGGCAACGTTCGCTTTTATATCGATTTAATTTGGCAAAAGATAAAATGATTTATTCACTTGTGCTAGCATGACAAAGTATTATTAAACTTAAACTTAAACTTAAACTTAAACGGCCGGGACAAGAAGAGAAGGTGAGGAGGAGTGATTTATGTAATACATTTCTATGTGTTAATAAATTTGGCCTTCATAAATTTTTTGACTTATTTTATCGTTGTGATAATATCAGGCAAGAGAAAAAGCGGTCATTGTGCACGACAGTTCGTTTCTTTGTTTGTCGCGTCCGAAGCAGGCAGCGTAAGTCAAAAGAAAAGAAACAAGTGCGATTTCTAAAAGCCGATTAACGAATTAGACTTTCTTCGGATTTTTTTTCATTGCCTGTGGAAAGCGGAGATGATCGTTCACAACAAGTTCAACATTAAGCTTATCTCGCTCACTTCTGTAACACGCATCCAGTTTTTGTGCTTCCTATTTTTGAAGTTCCTATGCCTTTCTGTTTGCCTTAAAAAAAGCGTAAACTGTGCTAAGTTTTGAGTTGTTTTTCGCTCGGTAGTTTTCATTGCGTGAAATGAGTAATTTCGTGGAATTTACGTGGCCGTGAAATTCCTCGACACTCGACGAGTCCGAGATCAGAACGTGACGTGTCGGAGAGTGCCATGTTCCTGATACGTACGTTGCGGCGTGTCAGGAAAAATCATGGCCTGGGTACGTCATGTGCGGCGTATCAAGGGAAGCCAGCGACTCTGATACTTAACGGCATGCGGTTTTAGTTTAATCAGCCAAATTAATTAACGGAGCTTATTTCTCTAATTTTTGAAAACAAAATTGGAAAAAAACCTAATATTGGCGGAGAAATGGATGTTTTACGTTATGGCCGGAAGTAAAAGTTCCCTCTTGATTGACAGCGCTATGAAGTGTATGCAATCAACCGAGACTACTTTCGCGGGAGTATTACCGATATGGATACCACGAATTGGCTGGCTACTCAGTTAATCAGCATTGTTAATCCAAGCATTTTTCGTATTAGATGTAATTCTGTTAAGTTATAAGTAAACATGGACCACGGAAAACTCCGTTTACCAGTTCGAAAGAGCACACAATGAATGAAAATACATCAATGAGTGAAGAAGCGAAAGTTGGCCGCGCGGATGAAGCTACGGACGCATCAAGCGGGCAAAAAGATCGAGTCAAGAGAAGAGAAAGGCTGTGTAAAATTTGGGAACTCGACAGCGGTAACAGCGATGTTTACAGTGACTCTTTTGTTGAGTTCGATACCGATGAATCGTCCAACTCATTGAGATCCATTGGAATATTATCCATGCACATTTGCTCTGCCGCGCTTTCTTTTGTTTGTTCTCGTCGCCCAGCTACTCTAGCGTTCGTATCCTTTTTCGTCTTCCCCATTTTGCCAAACCAGCTTCAAGAAAAACCCAGCTGCAGAAAAATTATCTCTCCGCCTTGAGCGCATTGCGAAACGCAAGGTTTTTTTGCAGATTCACGCGTAAATTTCACCGCGAGTTAATGGTAGTAAATTTTCCAAGCGCTGATTGGCTCAGTGATTTGAGAACCCAGTTGAAGGCGTTTGTGGGCGGAGTTTGTTTGCGAAGCAAGATATTTTTCTTAGCGCTGTTTTCTCGGATAAATTTTTTCGCTTGAAACAGACACTTTAAAGAGTTACAACTCAAACGGAATTTGTTTGTTTGCCCTCAAATTTGGACAGTAGCTAGATTAACATATAAAAAACAAAAACTTGTCTGCGAATTGTTTATTTCGAAATATTTTTTCTCCGAGAGCGATTTTTGTACGATCACTTCACATTTTTTAAATCCTATTTCGGAAATGTTCTGTAACTTTTTACTACAATTGAATATGGAAAAACGCAGACACGCTTTTTTAGCGCTTTTTGTCCTGAAACCGAGGAAAAATATAAATTGGCGAAAAACAAAATTCGCTTTGACTTGTAGCTTCCAAAAGGTGATTAGGACGCTTGCATTTAGTGGCCGTGAAAAAATTGGCAATTCATTTTATTTCAAAATTTTTAGTATGGTTTGATAGCCAGCTCTATAAGCTTTAATTTGATATAGGGGCTTAGGTATCTACAGCTTAAACCGGACGCGCTACATCGCTTGGACGCGAGACACCCCTGAAGGTATACGGTAACCTTAAATAAAGTGCTAAAAAAACCACAGTGGAACATCCCTTCTCACCGACCTACGTGGTGGCGCAACTCACCAGTTTCGCAAAGCTTGAGAGCGGAATGCCCTAGGATCGGTTGCATGGGAGGACTTGAACCGGGACACCAAACCCACTTAACGCTGCCGCGTATTTGATGCAAACCATGGAACACTCATAGGAGGCCTCTGGCCGATCTTAAGCTTGAAAAGATTGAATGTTGCAAAATCTATTTATTTAGACCGACTAGTGGTTTTCCATCATTGTGGTTACCGCTGTTAGTCTGAAAGCATCAGCACATGCGTAATTATGGAGAGTGCCTTCAACGAAATTTACCAACCAATATTTCTTCCAGTCGGGTTTTCAGTAAGATTTCTAAACACAAATCAAATAAATGATTTTCGATTTTTTTTGTTGCGTCACAGTGAAAACGTTCTATAAACATTTTATCCGTCTTGGAATTGTTACGTGAATAACATTCAGAGGTCTGTGAGCGATTAAACTTTTTATTCTTTGCCGAAAGGGGCGAATCATTCAGACAAGTTCATTATACGTCGTAAGTTATAACGGTCTGCTGAGCATCAGATTGTTAATATTGAAATCAAGTTACCCGTGACGCGGCCAATTAAGTCAGATATAAAGAGCGGGGCCTTTGAAAAACGTCCTCGAGTGTTGTCCGTGATAAAGACTGGCTTAAAATGTCGATCTGGTCTAGCTCCGGCTTTGCAGTGCTTCCATAATCAAAGCAAGTGCTAACATGAAATCTTTTGGGCGAGAGAATAATGCAGCAAAGTGAAACAATCGGCAAACTTGTCGCTTGTTGAGCATAACTGAATTTTGGTCCAGTATGAATATAAACAGCTTAAGGGGAAAGCACACTTCTATTTAATCTTAATTACCTGGCTTTCGAAGTTCCGCAAATATTTTACAGCATTTCCTTCATCTTGCAGCTGTTGTACATTACGATCAGAAAATTTAAGAGGGATGAAAGGGGGAATAATTCTTTTTCCAGTTTGAAGCCACACTAAATTTCCAACAGAGAAACCAAACAGCAATGGTGATATCATCGATAGCCGCAATGGTGACCCCTACCAGCCGCCCCAAAGTAACGACTCACACACAACAAATTGTACCCGTAATGCCTCCCCCGGGGAGAATTTGTCGTTACTTGGCTTTTTACAATCGTTCAAATCGTATCGCACGAGAAATTTTGAAAGTCCCTTGAGTATTTTTAAGCTGCTGCCGCCATTGTTAAAAAATGGCCATATTAGGTTAATTTTGGGCTGTATAACAAAGCCTTTTGTTAGCAAAATGGCCCGCTTTTCTTGAATATCAAGGAACTAGAATGAAAAGCAACATATTTCTTAAATGATCTGTTTTTCTAAAATGAAATTCTAAGTACATTTAGAAAAAAAATAAAACTAATCACAAAGTCATGCCTCTAACATTGTTTTTCAATAGTTATAGTAACTTGTATATTGAACCAAATGCTTACGGTTTGGGGAATAAGCTCAAATGATAGAGCGCCCGCTTAGCATGCAGGAGGTACCGGGATCGATACCCGGAATCTCCAGCAGTCTTTACTTTACTAGCTAATATGCAGCTTTACTTTTTTTGAAGGCAGATTTTTTTCGGACCATTGTTGTACAAATAACGGTTTGTAAACTTTTTATTTGGCTAGTTTTCTCTAGCTATCAGAGAAGATGAAAATACTCCTATTAAAGAATTTTCCGCTGTCGCTCTAAAACAACGTGGACTTCAATCGAACAGCGGTAAACGGGCAATACCCAGAGCACCTTTCGGTATATTTGTCGCGTGGTACTCTTTTACGCTTTGTAGCGCAACCTTTGTCAAAACTGCTGTATAACACAGATAACACAAAGATTCTTTGAAGAATTACTCTTTCCTTTGCGACTTGCTTTATTGTAACCTGGCAGTTAAAGGATTTATTAAATCCATTTTGAAATCACTGGTTATCCTTGCAATCTGATTGGCTCTCAGTGGTGCGATGTATTCACGAATCGCACTATTTTTTGCTCTAAATCGCATCTTTTTCTCAGCCAATGAGAATGGGCCAGTAAAACAAAACAACCAATCAGATTTCAAGATTAGTTTAAAGTAATCAATAAAATTTCAGGAAAATGAAAGGCAAAAAGCCACTGTGTGGAGAATTTTGCAAATACTATTGCCAAAAGTTTGTTGTTATTGTAGCTTTTTTTCCAAAAATATTGACGAATTTAATTAATTACAGTTTCTGAATGACGATTATGAGCTCCTTTAGGCTGAGGACCTACTTTAATGGAAGTTCCCAACTTTCAGTGTCCATTTTGACGAACATTTTGGCGATTTTTCTTCAACATCTGCTCAAGATCCGTATGATACTGAGTCCAGTAAAACATAAACAAACGAAAACCACACAACAACAAATTCAGAGTCATCTCAAGAAGGTAGATATTTCCAGGTTTCCGCTGGTTTCAAACGAAACAACAAAACAGCTCAACTCTGTTGCTGTGAATAAACGTAGTCAAAATACGCCACACTGCACAAAATAGTGCATAAACACTACTTACGAAGCCGGTGCCAGTCCCGCCATCTTGGAAATATCTTAAAACAAATGGCGCTGCAAGAACTTGACAAGGTCCTGAGTATTGAGTCCTACGCGGAGGTTACAAAAAGAAGCGGAGATGATAACGAGCTGGACCCCTTAAAATCATGCCATTGAACCGTGTTTAAAAGGAAAAAAACGTACTATCCACTGGGCATCGTGCACTCGAGGGAGTTTCACAACTCAAAAGAAATCGATCGCAGAATTACACAGGATATGCACCTTCAAATTCCTTCTCCAAAGACAATGAAAACTCTCAGCCTCAACCACAGAAGAAAGGTAGGCCTTCCATAATTGATTGAGGCGACGAGAATTGCACTCTTAAACCTGAAGTAGACTATTTTCGACTTCAGATCAGAACTGCTTGTTTCTTTGTCATGCTCGAATGAGTTTTCGTCACATGACATCGTTTTGCATACTAAATTAGACGTAAAGACGTTTCCGGTTCCGCTTTTTTTTTTTTTACCAAACCGGCTACTGGAACAATACACCAAAAATCTAAAATTTAAGGCGATAAAATTGTGCGATTTCAAAATGGATCTAATAAAGTGGCAATTGAACTTCGTGTCGTGCAATTTTGGTCTGAAATCATACTTGTGATTTCAAATCGAACTCGCGCTGCGCGCTCGTTCGATTTTGAAACCACGCGTATGATTTCAGACGAAATTACACTCCACTCAGTTCAATTACCATTATTAATTTCATCTTTTAGAACTGACGCCCTCCTTTGGCACGGAATAGTAAGGAAAGGTTAAATGGCCGCAAATGAGCCTTGCCGGCCCACACACTGCAGATCTAATCCCAGTCTCCGCTGTATTAAACAACTGAGAGTATTTTTCTTTTCCATGGATGGGATGCTAGTCCATCGTATTTATCCGCCCACACCCCGAGCCCCCCCCCCTTCCCCTTTGCAGCGAACTACTCTTACAGTAATGAAAGAAGAAAGAAATATAAACAGGAGCCATAATCGGGGACGGAGACCGTAAGTCTTGGGATCCGCGCGCAACTATGATATAGGACAATTTTTCTATTTTTAGAACAAATTACGCCATCCTGACGTCACATATCCGCGCGGATCCACGCACATGTCGGGGGCTCTCGCGTGAATGTTGTCACGTTGCCTGATCAAATGGTGAGAGAGGCGAGATTCTCTTGCAGATTTTTCACAGCGATGGCAGGGAATAAGGCAGGAAATTAGATCCAGGGCTCTTATATGTAGCTTTATGCTCTAAACTAATGGAAAAAGTGAGTTTTTCAGAGTCGAAAACAAGACTTTAATTTCGCGCTGTGAATGAATAATAATATGTGCTCGCGCTAGTTGAACGCGTAAGCTTTTGCGTTTGTTCTGTAAAGAAAAGTTATGAAAGAAAACTCTTTACTCTCGTATCGAGTTCATTTGAGAGTTTCCCAAACAATGCTTAATCATAACCAAACTCTGTTTTTGATAGTTTCTTATTGCTTCTGTTTGTTTGGCGAGTTTGCAAAAGTTTTTTAAAGGAAAGTCTCACGCGTACATAAGTAGCTCATTTGCATAGTGCAGCGCGTGCACCTTCAAATCCGAGTCGGCGTTTTCAATTGTCAACAAATCTTGACAAAGATTTCTTTCGTTGTCTTTTGCGCTGAGATGCTGCAACAATTTTCACCAACGCCAAAAGGCTACTAACATCATGTGTATTTCTTTAACATAGTGAAGTTTTACACTGCGAAAATAAAATAGACAAGGAGTTTTGATAACTCAACCAACAAAATCGAAATCTTTATTCGAGTACAGTGACTATTCGAGTTGATTAAAGAAAGCTGATCATTTCTGCTGTATTCACATATTTTCAGCTAAGCTTTTAATATGTTCTGAAACATTTATCAACCTTAAACATATTTAAAAACTAGAGATATTATACGAGTTCGATGTACGTTTTCACACGAAAGTGGGGAAGTCCAATTTGTCATGTTTTACTGACTGTACAAAACACGCATCAGCGGGCGCTCTTATTCATCGACAACAGACAATTTATTAGATTTTTACACAAAGAAAACTGAGCATGATCTACAGACATAAACTTTATTGTCACTTATTGGGTCTTGATAAAGCATCAAGCGTTGCTTACAATTCAGGCGAAACTCAAACTTGCAATTACTTTGTTTTACTTTTCGGTCGAGATGGACTCGGGCGAAATCCTCGCAAGCGCCTGTGGCAAGAGGAGGGAAACTTTGAAGTCCTGAAACGGTGCTATATCCAAATATATCCAACTGGTTTTTTGCTGTGTAATGGAAACGCTGTTAATCTTTGTTCAACATATGTGAGACTGAGAGTGGAGTAATGTGGAGCTCTTGTAAAAGAAGCAGCGGAACACAACTTGGTCAGCGATATAAAGCGGGACAACTAAATTCGGCACTGTCTTACTTCACTCAAACTGGAGCAGCTTACGACGAAAATACTGAAGCAATATTCCAACAGACATGAACGTATTGATATGTGGGCCAAGAGTATCAAACATTTCGGGAATTTCGGACGCCATTTCCCCGCGCTATATCCGCAAAAATCCACGCAGCATGTACGCGCGTGTGCCGCACATGATCGCGGATTTTTTTCTAAAAATAGAAAAATTGTCCCATATCATAGGGACAGCCCCAATACTACAAATGGCGCGCGCTTACAGTCTCCGTCCCCGATTATGGCTCCTGATATAAATTCATCAAACGAGACAAGTCGACCAAAGAAATGTCGTTGAACTAACGCGACAAATGTAATCCAGGGCGTTTATTTACATTAAAGTAATGTTTCAAAGCGCTTTATACTCTGATAAAACATGGGTTTTTGACCAATCACAGCGTGCGCAGGGTCCTATCTATATTATAATGGTCATTTATGCGCAAATTACGTTCCATATAATTCTTGAAATTTTTCACTCGACTCTTGCGTAGATCTTAAAAATAAATCCATCGGATAACACAACAAAAAAAATTCCCAGGGGTACAACATGTGAAGCTTCGTTGATCAATTTTCAAAAGTAATAACAAATTAAAAAGTGCAACATCTGTAAGGCACCGATGGGATTTGAACCCATGACCTCCTGTTTACTAGACAGGCGCTCTAACCAACTGAGCTACGGCGCCCTACATTAGATAACCTCATGTATTATTGTTTATTTGTTTATTTTTTAAAAATAAGAATAAAAAAAATTTTAAAAAAAACATTGTTAATACATGTAGTACTAAGTTGGTGACATGTCCACTTTCACGCTTGGTAATTTCCAGCAGTACTAAGATAGCTCAATACCTCTTAGGGTGTTCAGCCTCAAAAGGTCCACAGCGGCAGCTTTCGTGGTTCCTTTTAGCGTATTGAGCTCAAAAAATTATGACAGGAGATAATGTGTTGTTTTAGAATTGGTACCTCTTAGGGGTCCCTCGGGGACCACCCGGGCTTTGATTGGGCGTTTGAAAGGCGGGGTGCGAAAACTTCCAGAGCTCAAATTCTAAAAATAAAAAGATACCAGAAAGGGTTGAATGCTGGGGTTGGTATGGGAGATGGACGCTCCGGGTCATGACCTCCTGATCTTGCTTTATTGACGGGTCGCGGAAAATTAATCAGCGGAGTTGGACTGGTAACTACACGACAACACAGAACAATAGCCATAATAATAAATGTTTAGCAGGGAGCATACTTCATCAAAGGTGTTCTTCATTGGGGCCCTGCAACTGTTCTCAGATGAGTTTACACATTGTGCAACAACATTTACAAGAATCTCAACATGGAAAAACATAGTATCAATTCCAAGTTTGAAGTGAACTTTTCTCTGCCAAATATTGTTGAAGTGGGCGTACTAAGTGAATTTAGTCAACTGGTGAGGTGCCTTAAAGAACAAGTTCGCATTTAGCGACTATAGTTTCACGCGCCTTGCAGCCACAAGATGGCAGGATTCGATGTCCCGTGGAGAGAAATCTTGAATTTTAACTGCCGGCTTCCTACCTTTTTTTTTTTTTAACTTTCTATCTTTATTGCTAGCAAATATCATTTTTTTTGTTTGTTTGTTTTCTTTAACTTCCTACCTTGATTTTCTGTTTATTTTTGGACAATGTGGAGATAATTGTAAATAAAATCTGTTTCTGGAAAGAAAAGTAGGGGTCAGCAAGCTCGTTAAATCCAAGCAAAGCTATAGCAGTGGCCACCTGCCATATCATTGTCCATTTTAGTACTTACCGCGTGCACTTGATCCATGACGTGGCTCACTCTTCATTCTCCCCTGACACCGGCGAAATGTTTAAGCAACCTGCCAAAATATTCTTCACCCTCAAAGATGTTCTCATCATTCTATACAATAATAGGGGTTAATGTTATGGATTGCGTGGAATGGATTGGTCAATGTCATCATCTCTCTTTTTCGCCAAATCTTATTAGCAAAACGTATAAAAGAAATTGATTAATTACTCCATTTAAAATACCTTGGAACACAACAAAAAGAATGGAAAAGTTTAAAACGATGGGCTTGTCGTGGGAGAATACAAAAGTTGAAATTGACATTTAACACAAAAACAAACGCTATCCTTGTTTTAGCGTTCGGCAGAGGATCTCAATAGGGTTAACCGTCAAATGGCCAAAACACTAACCGTCAACCGTCAAAACCGCAATATTTTTACCGTCAACCGTCAAATGAGCAAGCCAATATTAGCCGTCAAATGTCTCAGATATCCTTAATTAAGAACTAAACGATTGTCTAGGGGCAAGGTATGCTGTTTATAAAGCAACGTTTTAATATATCACAAAAAGTATGCTTATGTTCAAGTCCTTCAACTTCTAGTCACGGGAGCAGGCGATTAATGCACGCGGTTGTAATAAAGGTGATGTAATTACGTTAATCAGACAAACATTTGAAGAGTAAAGACCCAATATTGAATGCACAAATTATAGTACTAACTGGATTA